>NC_080162.1:169064838-169243889 GCF_950295315.1 Erinaceus europaeus | reverse complement strand
CCCACCCACTGGGGGCAAGGATGAGACTGAACTGCAGTTCTTGCACATGGTAATGTGTGGATAATAGTAATCACTTAAGAAGTCTAGGGCAAGTTCAATTCACAGTTGTAAAATTAGATGTTCAGATGAGGGGAAGGAATGTTTACTAAACATTCAGTGTTTTAGGCCCTCAGATAGCAAAGCTGGGAAGGGGCCTTTGTGAGGGAGTGTGAGATAAGAGCCCTGACCCTTCCCCTGCCTCTCCCCTGCTCCTCCCTGTGGCGCTTTGTTTCCTGAGTTTATGGGCTGATTCATTATTGTGAAAACAGGGTTGAGCATGCTGAATAGAAACCCATGGAGACTGGAGGAAACTAGTCACAGAAAGTCCTGACTGTCAGCTGATAGATTATTTCTTGATAACTTCCCATAACTGCTAGTTCAATTTTCCAGGCTAGTCTAAGTCTTTTGGGACTAACTGGGATATCGGGCTGTTTTAGCCATGCTTGAATGTGCTGAGCTGTACTTTAATGTGGACCATGGATACTTGGAAGGGCTGGTGCGAGGGTGCAAAGCCGGTCTCCTGACCAAACAAGACTACATCAACCTGGTCCAGTGTGAGACTCTAGAAGGTAAGAAACACACTTGTCAGTATGGAAAGAGAAGAGAGTGGGAAGGGGAAGGTAATGATGTTGCCTCCTGAAAGCATGATGCAGGAATTGTACTTCATGTTCTGAGAGGTCAGAATCCAGACAAAGTAGGTTCTGATTTTATGAGTCTGAAAATTAAGGGCTTATGAATTTGTACCAGAGGGAAATTGCATCTCTTATTTTCTATCTTCTTTAAGTGAAATCATTTCCTTTCAGTAGAATGGAGGCAAAAACCATGGTGATTAATATTTTGTCATCAAATATTTTCATATTCCTTTGCAATGGTTATGGATAGCCTTGAAAACTTTTTATTTTCACTATTTTCAAGTTACATTATTTACACCCTTTTACCTAGATGTTTAATGTCTGCATAAGGAACTACAGTATTACACATTTTTAAAATACCTTAATGGGGCTGGGGAGTTAGCTCAGCAATACAGAGCCTGACTTGCTGGATGGGGCCCTGGGTTGGGTTCCCAGTACCACATGACAATAAGAAGATCTCTTCAGATGGTGGTGGAGTAGTGTGTTGGTCGCCACTTAACTCCACAAAAAATAGGCCACAGAGGTGGCTTGGTAGTAAAGCACAGTATGAGTTCAGTCTCCAATAATTCTGGGGGCAAAATCATATATATATTTGGTTTTCATTGTAGTACTGTGTATATTCCTTTTTTGTATTTACAAATATTATGTAGAGAAGGACTTACAACAAACTGCACAGAACTGTATGGGTGGAGGGAAATGCTAAGGATCTTGTTCTAGCTCCAATTTCTTCATATGTATGCTCTGATTTTAGAATTTGAGGTTTGTCTCTAAGGTAAAGAAAGAAATAAGAGGTAGACATGTAGTGAGGTCAGCCCTCAGATCTAATGCCACACACTAAGCTCTGACACTCTAGGTAGATGGCCTGGGGCTCACAGTCTCTGAGTCTCAGATTTCTCATTAGATAAAATGTTGTGGCAGTGCCTGTTTTGCCAAGGTTATTTACAGAAATAAGGTAAGATGTAAGAAATCACATTAAAAACCATAAGAAGGGGCCAGATGGTGGCACACTTTATTGAGAGCACATATTACAATGAGCAGGGATCCAAGTTCAAGCCCTCAGTCCCCACCTATGTATGAGGATGGAGGGGAGCTTTTCAAGCAGTGAAGCAATGCTGCTGGTGTCTCTCTCCCTCTTAATCTCCCCTTCCCTTCTTGACTTCTTTCTGTCTCTATTCAAATAAATAAGAAATAAGCAAGATGGGAAACCTCAATAAATAGAATTTATCTTTTAAGAAAACATTTCATCAAGGTATACTTCACATATGATAATGTGTACATATTTAATGTATACAAATTGATATTTAGCAATTAGTATATCATAAGAACATCTTTACAATCTATGTCATAAGTCTACCTGTATCACCTCTAAATGTTTCTTCTAACATTTTGTTTCTGTTTTTACCAGTTACTCTTACTTGCATTTAAGAGAAAGTAATGTAGATACTTAACCCAAGATTTATTCTCTTCACAAGATTTTAGTCAAAATTAATTTATAGGACATCTTCATCAGTATAACCATAATTTTCTATTCTTTTAATAACACCATCTAATTTCCCTCTGCTCCCTGGAAATTACTTTTTGGCCGCAAAAACCTTACTAAAGATTTTACATATTTGATATATTATTTTTGTTATAAAAATTTTTGCTTGTTTTGACGGGGCCAGGTGGTGGTGTACCTGGTTGAGCACACATGCTACAATGTGCAAGGACCCAGGTTTGAGCCCCTCAGTCCCCACCTGCAGGAAGAATGTTTTGCAAGTGTTGAAGCAGTGTTGCAAGTGTCTCTCTGTCTCTCCCTATCACCCCTTTCCCTCTTGATTTCTGGCTGTCTCTATCCAGTAAATAAAATAAAGATAATATATTTTTTTAATTTTCACTTGTTTTGAAATGTAGTTACAAAATTAATATATTTCCACAATGTGGTACTTTAAAACTTCAAAACTAGTCTATAAAGTGCAAGAAAACAATAGGACTTCATACTACTATGAAAAGAACTCTAAGACAAAACCAAAAAAAACCTCCTGATGGTAACTTTGCAGGCTTTTCAAGCTGGGATAACAGGTCTTTAGGTTACTTTGTTGATGGTCTGTCCTGTTGTTACCAAAGTTTAGGCAGAGCAGTGCAGGTTGAGATAGATCTTATCCTTTCAGTAGGAATGGAAACAACTAGAAAAATCTCTCAGGAGATAAGTAACTATGTTAGATATAAAAAGATTACAATATACTCCCAACTCCCAAATCCTGTACGCTTAAGCATATTAAATAGGACCTTGGTGACTAGAAAATGTTAATATGTCAAGAAAAATTTGCATAAAATCTAGCTGAAAAAAACAAAGAACTTAGTGGAAAGTAGGTGTTTCTGAGTGGAATCATTTGAATAAATTCTATTTAATTTTCAGACAAGTTTTCAAATGGCCTAAGTAATGTAAATTTAAACAAACTGTAAAGTGTCTTGGAGATTCAAAACATTATTTTTATTTAGTCCATTCACTAAAGGATTCTAGGAGAAACCAAGGACAAACATTCTAAAACCATTTAAAGAATGCTACAAAGTTAAAAGATAATAAAGGTAAAAATCAGGAACTTTAAGGTAGTTCCCAAATTCTTTCTGCCTAGTGCCTTTGTGGAAGGCAAAGAAGAATGAGGTTCACAAATCTATAATCAATGTATGCCCTGAGCTAAATTTGGTACCTTCAACTTCAACTGGGAGAGAAGGAAAGGCTTCAGATCCTTTTGTAGTCCTAAAGATTGAGACTTAGAAAAATATACATACATGAATACAAGCAGAATTTTCCATATGCTATCTAGGGGCCTAGACGACTTAAAGCTATCCCTGAAGTAATGGTAGATAGCATAATGATTATGCAAAGAGACCCTCAGGCCTAAGGCACCAAAGTCCCAGATTCAATCCCCTGCGCCACCATAAACCAGAGCTGTGCAGTGCTATGGAAAAAACAAACAAACAAACAAACAACCTATCCCTGAATCCTGGTTAAGAAACTGTGACATGAGGGAGTCAGGAGGTAGCATAGCAGGTTAAGCGCAGGTGGCGCAAAGTGCAAGGACCAGAGTAAGGATCCCGGTTCGAGCTCCTGGCTCCCCACCTGCAGGGGAGTCGCTTCACAAGTGGTGAAGCATGTCTGCAGGTGTTTATCTTTCTCTCTCCCCCTCTCTGTCTTCCCCTCTTCTCTCCATTTCTCTCTGTCCTATCCAACAACAGATGACATCAGTAACAACAACAATAACAACTACAACAATAAAACAACAAGAGCAGCAAAAGGGAATAAATAAATAAATATTATTTGAAAAAGAAAATGTGACATATACATCATTCCTTTATGGTCATTGGGCCTCATGTTTTCTCTTTTCATTTCTTTTCTTTTCTCATCTCTCTTTATTTATTGCCACTAGAGTTATCACCGTGACTTGGTCCCTAAGCTATGAATCCACTGCTCCCAGCAGCCATTTTTTTTTCTTTTTCTTTATTTCCATTTTACTTTACAGGTCAAAGAGTAATTGAGAGAGGAGTGGGAGATAGAAAGAAAAAGAGACACCTGCACCGGCACTTCACCACTTGTGAAGTTTCCTCCCTGAAGATGAGGACTGTGTACCCTAACGTGTGGGCTCAGCTGGGTGCACCACAGCCGGATTCCATTTTCTTTCTTTCCCCAATAGTCATATATATGTGTGTGTGTGTGTGTGTGTGTGTGTGTGTGTGTGTGTGTGTGTGTGTGTGTGTGTACACATATATATTTTTTTATTTCATAAATATTTTTGAATTTGTATGACTATCTATTCTTTGAAGAGTTGCAGAAACATGAGTCATCAAACTAAGTTACAAATGGCTGTTGAGAAAATTAATGTCCCCAGTTAACAGTTTAGGACAGTGAGACTTAGAATGGCTATGATCAACCTAATACACTGTCAGCAATGTAGGACGAAGATAACTGATCCCTTTTTTCCATGAAAATGACTCTGAATGTGATGCTTTGAGGTCAGCCAAAGTTTTGATATAGGAAATACATATATCCCTACCTGTTTATTTCATAGAAAAATTTGAAATAAATCATCTATGAAAAGCAATGTAACTGTTGGATCTGTAAATCTGCTATAAGAAGACCAATCTTCTAATATGGATGAAAAGGCCATTAGAGCACACATTTTATCATGTGTGAGGACCCACGTTGAGCCCCCAGACCCCACTTGCAAGAGGAAAGCTTCACAAACTGTAAAGTAATGCTGCAGGTGTCTCTTTTTCTCCCTATCTTCTTCTCCTCCCTCAATTTCTCTTTGTCCTATCAAATAAAAGAAGGGGGGGGGGGAATGGCTGCTAGTAGCAGTGGATAAATCATGCAAATACCTAGCCCTAGCAATAACCCTGGTGGCCATAAAAGAGAAAGAAAGGGAGTGGGGGCAGATGTAAAGAAATCAGTGGGGTGAGGTAGATAGCATAATTGTTATGCAAAGAAAACTCTCATGCCTGAGGACCCAGGTTTAATCCCTATATCACCATAAACCATAGCAAGCAGTGCTCTGGTAAGAAAAGAAAGATTAATTAAATGGATGTATCTGTTACAATGAAAATTTGGGATTCCTGTTTACTTTTGTACAAAATAGGTATCATGCACATTATGAATAAACAAAATAGAACCTGGCACAATGGATAAAGGTATTGAATTCTCAAGCTTAAGGTCCTGAATTGGATCCCCAATATGCCATATGCCAGAATGATGTCTAGTTCTCTCTCATTAATAAATACATAAACTTAAAAAAATAGATAAATCAATGTAATAATAGCACTATGTTACAGGATGTACTTTGTAAGAAATGTTAATTGGTAAAGATTAAACTTGCCTTTATTTAAATAAAATTGTCCTTTTAGCAACTAATTCTTTAGAACTACTCATAAAAATACATACATCTATCTACACACACACACACACACCTATTATTTCAGATACATGTGGAAGAAAGAAAATGAAGATTTTTCAGAAAATCTGTAAAAAAAAATCCTAGTATTTTTAGTTGTGCTCAGTTCTATGCATGCAGAGGCGGAGTGTGGTCAGAACCATTCATCCTTTCCAAGGCTTGTCCATGAATAACAGTCCTGAGTCAATTGCAAGGGCCCTCTGTGACTCAGCCATTCTGGGGGCCAAGAGCAGAAAGTGAGTTCACATGACTTCTGCTAGTGGCACTGCTGGAAAACTACATTTACATAGAAATGTTAATCTTATAAGTGACTTAGAACTAAAATGATGAGGCAGAATAGAATATCCTTTAAAAGAATCAACACGGAAGTCCGGTAGTAGAGCAGCGGGTTAAACACAGGTGGCGCAAAGCACAAGGACCAGAGTAAGGTTCCCAGTTCGAGCCCTGGCTCCCCACCTGCAGAGGAATCACTTCACAAGCAGTGAAGCAGATCTGCAGGTGTCTCTCTCTCCCCCCTCTCTGTCTTCCCCTCCTCTCTCTATTTCTCTCTGTCCTACCCAACAACGACGACATCAATAACAACAACAATAATAACCACAACAATAAAAAAGGGCAACAAAAGGGAATAAATAAATATTTTTAAAATCTTTAAAAAAATCAACACTACCAGTTTTCAAATTCAGACTTTATTTTTTTTAAGTAAAATTATTAGGCTCACAGCAGAATTGACAAGGGAAATGCTTTTTTGTTTGTTTTGTTTTGTTTTAACATACTGTCAAGATCTGAACACATGATTTGCATATACTTGATACTACTGAGCCATATATCCAGCCCAATTTTCTTTGTACGATTTTGGTTTTGTCACCAGGGCTTCACTGCTCTGGACTGACTTTCTCAGATAGAGAGAGAAAGGGAGAGGGAAAGAAAATGAGTCATGTGTATGAAAAGCAGGTTCACTATAAATGAGTTATTTTGCTGACCCAAGATTCATTTATTTGTTTATTTATATCATAAATATACCACAGCACTGCTGAGCTCCAGCATATGTGGTGCCAAGGGTTGAACATGGACCTCAGACTTAAAAGTCCTGTGCCCCACCACTGAACTAACTCCTGCCAAAGATCTGTTTGTTTGTTTATGAGAGATATTGAGAGAAAAATACAGAGAGAAACCAGAGCAGGGATCACTCTTGCTTATGGTAGTGCTGGGGATGGAATCTAGGACCTCAGAGTCTCAGACAGGAAATCTTTTTGCATGCTTTTTCCTCAGACCTTGTCAGAGGGTTCTTTTATTTCCTCCTACTACCACCACCACCAAACATACACAGTCACCACTGTTATCAATAACAAGAGTAGTACATTTGTTACAACTGATGGATTACATCAACATATCATAACTTCCCAAAGTCTTACATTAGGACTTCTACTGGCCTTGTATATTTTAGAGGTCTGGACATATGTATAATATAAATCATCATTATAGTAATAAAGACCAACTTTCAGTGCCCTAAGAATTCTCTGTGTACTGCCTGTTCGTAATCATTCCTCTCAACACCCTTAGCTGGCTACAACTTTTTTTATTCTTTCCATAATTGTGCTGTTCCAAATACAGTGTATAGCCTATTTAAATTGACTTTTTTCATCTAATACACACTTTAGAAATGCTCATTTAAGTCTTTTTCTAACCATGTCTTCTTGAGGTAATACCATTATTTTTATCAGATTTTTTACTTGAATTACAGTAAGATTGCTGTCGTTTCTTCTTCTTCTTCTTCTTCTTCTTCTTCTTCTCCTTCTCCTTCTCCTCCTCCTCCTCCTCCTTCTCCTCCTTCTTCTTCTCCTTCTTCTTCTTCTTCTCCTTCTCCTTCTCCTCCTTCTCCTTCTCCTTCTCTTTCTCCTTCTCTTTCTCCTTCTTCTTCTTCTTCTTCCTCTTCTTCTCCTTCTCCTTCTTCTCCTCCTTCCCCTTCCCCTTCCCCTTCCCCTTCCCCTTCTTCTTCTTCTTCTTTTTCTTCTTCTTCTTCTTCTTCTTCTTCTTCTTCTTCTTCTTCCCCTCTTCCTTCTTCTTCAGAAAAACTAGTAATGTTAATAATACTTTAGAATCTTAGAACTTAAAAATAGCGATACTTCCCCCCACCCCCCAAAATATAGTGCTTGTTGGATCTGAGTGTGGGGAGAGCATTCTGGATTGAGGTTTACTCATTTACTTTATTATATTTGACATTATATGTTAGGAGGAAAAAAAAGAATTGCTGATTGCATCCTGCTAATAATTATTCCTCTTTCAAGGGATATGACCTTCATTCCTTTTCACTTGTGACTTCAAGTGGAAATAAATTTAACAACCAACTGTATATTTAAAACTCCTGATAAAGCAAAATTGAATGAGGCATAGTTTTTCTTTTTTTCCTAAAAGGATTCCCACTCTAAGGCATAAAAGTATTGGAAAAAAAAATAGAGTGGGAGAGATAGCATAATGGTTATGCAAAGAGACTCTAATGCTCGATGATCCAGAATCCCAGGTTTAGTCCCCCACACCACTGTAAACCAGAGATGAGGGGCCAGGTGGTGATGCACCTAGTTAAACACACGTGGTACACTGCACAAGGACCCAGGTTCAAGCCCCTAGTCCCCACCTGCAGGAGGAAAGCTTCACAAGTAGTGAAATAGGGTTGCAGGTGTCTTTGTCTCTTTCCCTCTCTGTATCTCCCTCTCCACTCTATCTCAGTCCAATAATAAATAAATAAAAAGATTTTTTTTAAAAACAAGAGATGAGCAGTGATTTGGTAAAAATAAAATGAAGTTGGAAAAATAAGTATCTTTAATAAGGATGACTGGGCAGTATGTATCAAAATTCCAAATGGCACATACATTTGACCTTGGAATTTCATATAGTATTGTTTGGCTTAGCAAAAGATGGAATAAATTCAGTATGTTTATCTGAAAGGAAAAACTTTTAAAAATATGAGGCATTCACATAATGGAATATATATATATGTATCACTCTTAAAAGAACTGAGAGCCTGGAGAATAGCTCTCACTGCATTGAAGAAAGCTTTGGTCCTGTATTTTTCTCTCTTCTCTTTCTTTCTATCTCTTTCCTTTTGTCTCTATCTAAAGAAAAACTTATCCCACAACAGTGAATATACCAAAATGACAAAAATAAAATAAATAAAATAAAATAAAATAAAATAAAATAAAATAGATGGGAAGTCAAGGGAGATTGCCATGTATTTAAGTAAGGAAAGTAAAGAGGAAAAGTTTGTATGTCATAAAATTCTAAAGTGTGTTCTATGAGTATCTAGATGCAAAGAAATTGGATTACCTGAGATTAGGAATGTGTGACCTTCATGGGGAGTAGATGGACAGATGGACGACAAATGGTCCTCTACTACTTCCTTGTATGTGTAACTATTAACTGTTTTAAAATTAAAAAGTAAAAATTTTAAATCAAAAATAAATTTCACAGTTATTCTGTGATCCCTTAAACACTATTCGCACTTTCTAAGTCTTGTATTAAAGGTGCATATTTAATATGATTACTTCTCAGTTCAAAAACTTAAAATGCACTCACCAGGCAGGATAAATTTTACTCTTGATTTAAAAAGCTAAAGCAGATAGTTCTGTCTTACAAGCATTTCCTCAGAACCTCTGTATTTTTCAAAAGTTATTTCTTCAGTCACCAATTTTTTTTCACCAGAGCACTGCTTAACTCTTAGTGCTGAGGGTTGAACCTAGGACTTTAGAGGCTCAGACACAGAGCCTCTTAGCGAAACCTTTACACTACCTTCCCCACCTTCTGTTATCAATGTTCTTCTCCATCCTATTTGTCTAGAGTTGTT
The DNA here is from genome assembly GCF_950295315.1 of Erinaceus europaeus. NCBI lineage: Eukaryota > Metazoa > Chordata > Mammalia > Eulipotyphla > Erinaceidae > Erinaceus > Erinaceus europaeus. Next base: position 169,234,452 of record NC_080162.1, on the reverse strand, counting down.
CCCACTCCCTAGTCTTCCTCTATATATCCTTTCCTACAGAGACTCTATTGTAGTCAAACTGAGTAGCTCTCCCACTCTGTACTCTATATAATGGGACCAATTCTGTATAGTTTTGGTAACATTCGTATGTCACAGGAGAAAGACCATTTGACTCACTTGTCTCTCCAGCTCTGTGAATCATCAAACTTTGGGACTTAACTCATGAATGAATAACTGGATCTATTCCTATATTACAAGTTTCTTAAAGGGAGGGTACTATATATATTAAGAGCTGATTAAGTTGCAGATTAACTAAACTGAGGGAACCCTTTCCTAACTCATTGTTTATCAAATCACCATTATGAACACTTAAAAATATTTAAGTTTTGTCAACTATATTTCAATGAAGTTGATTTTTTTAATTTTAAAGTACTTTCTTTTTTAAGGCATGAATTATTCCTTATGCTTTTCTCTCTCCTGGTTTCTCTTAGCCTAAGGTTGTATTTTACACTCATTAGAAATATCTATATGTTCAGGTTCAAATCTGTCTCAGCTTTTGACTTTGGGAAGTGTAGTCTGTTGTTTAACTTCTGACTTGGTGCTTTCTTATTTAATTCTTAGGTGATATCTCCTTGGCCTAACTCCCAGTTATCTGGAGGATCAGAAATTTTTGAAGGTGCTTTGTAAACTTTGTAAGAATTTAGGAAGTCCTGACAACATAAGTGCCCCCTACCCCCTCCCCTCCCCCCCAAAAAAAAAACTTGCACAAGCAATAAGAATTAGTTTCTCCTTTTCTGTTAGACCTATGACTTCCTGAAACAATATTTCCCAATTTATGATCAAAGGTGTTTAGCATATGGTATATGTTGTTGATTCTGTTCTCCTTCAGAGTACATCTGTTTGTTTGGAAATATTCATGTATTCTGATGAATGAGAATCAAAATGAAGTTTACTGGAGAAACAGCCAAACTAGTAGAGCATTCAGCTCATATTCCTGGCTCCTGGTTCAGTCCCCAGCACCACATGTACCACAGCATGCTCTGGCTTCTTTCCTGTCTCTGTTTCATGTGAAACTCTCTCTCATATGTAAACAACAAAATGAATCTTAAAAAAAAAAAATCAAAATAAGGACTTCCAACCTTAATAACAGGTGCTGATGGATGTAATGAGGTTCTTAACCATTGTATATTGGTTCCAGGTTTAAATAAAAAATTAAATCTACTTGTAATAAAAAAAAAAAAGTGCATCTATGTGATAAAATTGTATTGGGTGATTCTCCACAGGAGAATGTGGTTAACTAATACACTATTCACCCTCTTAAGTAGCTAACTTGTTGAAAGTACATAGATAAGTAAAAACTATTAAAAATATAACAGTTAAACTCCTTAGTGAGAGTAGATACTCAAAGTTGAACCAAATCTTGAAGTAGTTTGGAAAAACATCAATAAAATGGGAGGGTGTGGTCCTTCGGAGAACTGAGATACTAGACATTCTTGGCCTACAGGAGGAACTAATGAAGTATGTAGAAGAACAAGAATATGGGTGGGGGATAAAGCAGTTTGACTGTATTACTAGAATACCTAAAGATAAGACTGGAATTTAAACATGGAAACTCTTTTGAAAGATATTGATGATGTGATTACGGAACTGGAAGACATTGAATAGGATAAGTGACATGTTTAATTCTTCTGAGAAAATATTTGCAAACATGGAAAACACAAGTTATTTCTCTGAGCCTATTTATTTTTCTATGGAATGGGAATTTTTGTCCAGGTTGAAGGGTAATATTCAGTGATAAAGCATTATCTGTATAATTAACATTGTTTTTAATCTCCCTAAAACTATCTGTTAAGATCAGAATAATATTATTTTCCTGGGCTCTTTTTCAAATAATTAATTAATTTTGCCATCAGTGTTATTGCCAGGGCTTTGTGACTGCACTATGAATCCTTTATTTCTGGTCTCTCTCTCTCTTTTTTTTCTTCCATAGAGACAGAGAAATTGAGAGGAAAGGGGAAGATAGGTAGTGCAAAAGAAAGACCTGAAACACTGCTTGACTGCTTGTGAAGACGTTTCCTCACTGCAGGCAGAACTGGGGGCTTGAAGAAAATATCATGCCTGAGGCTTCAAAGTCCCAGTTTCTTTGCATAACCATTATGCTACCCCCCCCCCACCCTCCTTCTCTGTTTCTGCCTCTATTGAAAGCAAAACTGTGGTAGAATGGTGCTAGCACAAGTCTCCAGTGTAAACAACTCTGGTGGAAAAATAAAATCTTGTCCCAAGTCATTGTCCTTACACGTGATTTCAGGCAGTTCTTTGAAATCAGTGAACTATAACTCACATAAGATACATTTTTACATTATCCCTGTGTACATATGCCAGCATACGTACTACTACACTTTTTTAAAATTTATTTATTCCTTTTTGTTGCCTTTGTTGCTTTATTGTTGTAATTATTATTATTGTCATTGTTATTGGATAGAACAGAGAGAAATGGAGAGAGGAGGGGAAGACAGAGAGGAGGAGAGAAAGATAGACACCTGCGGGCCTACTTTACCGCTTGTGAAGTGACTCCCCTGCAGGTGGGGATCCTGTGGTTCCAACCAGGATCCTTCCACTGGTCCTTGAGATCCTTCCACCTGTCCTTGAGTACTTCACTCTTTTTTTTTCCAGAGTACTACTCAGCTCTAGTTTATGGTGGTGCAGAGGATTGAATCTGAAACTTTGGAGCCTCAGGCATGAAAGTTTCTTTGCATAACCATTATGCTAAGTACCCCCACCCCTTTATACTACTAAATGTATAGTCTATTTGTTATGACAGTATAATATACTCGTTTTATTTTATCAGGATGTGGACTTTCTAAAACTGTGTTAGTTGCCAGTGATTATACATTTTGAAAAGGATTTCATTGTCCCATGGAGTTAGAAAAAAAAAAATGTAATTTACCACAATACTTATCTGAATAAAATTAACAGTATAACTTTCCAAAGTGTGCTCTGTGATTGGCTCTGCTATTTTCAAGTGGCTCTGTAAGATCTGTACCATACCCTTTGCAAAGAAATCACTCAGTCTAATGTATTAAAAGCTTTCAGAGTTGAAAAACAAAATCAGAAAAGAAAACACTAAGCAGAACTTGGACTGGAGTTGGTGTATTGCACCAAAGTAAAAGACTCGGGTGGGTGGGGGAAAGGATTCAGGTCCTGAAACAGGATGACAGAGGACCTAGTGGGGGTTGCACTGTTATTGTATTGTATTGTTATTGTTAACTGGGAAATTTTATGCATGTATAAGCTACTGTATTTACTGTCGACTGTAAAACATTAATCCCCCAAAAGAAATTTCAAAAAAAGCTTTCAGTTCCTACAGTTCAAAAGCATGTTTATTTCAAACATATCTGACCAGAGAATCCTATTCATAACGTAATTACTTGAGTAAACACTTGAGAAAAATACTGGGGGGGGGGGGCACAAATGTGATTTCATTTGAAAGCTATGGAACTATATGCATAATTATTGGTAGTCTATCATCTCAGCAAACACTGCAGATCATAAACTATTCTTATACTCTGAATAGAAGTATCCCTTGGATTATTTTGGTGCTGGGGAAAAAGGTCCATTTGCCTCTCCACCAGCTACAATATTACATGATTACCATGCAATCTGAAACACTTGAAACATTTAATTCCAGGATCTCACTGGCAACTGAAAAGGTTTGCAAGTTATTCTGTTTAAAAGAAGCATATGTCACAGGAACAAAATATCATGGTTTTGAAAAAAAAATACCATTTGTGTCACTTCTGTTGGCAAATATTCTTCACTTATGCAAGCTGTCAAATTGTATAAAAGTCCAAATTGCAAAATAAAGCCAAACAAGAAATGGCAAAAATAACATTGTTAAAAATTAACTTTATTGGGGCTGGGCAGTAGTGCACCAGTAGAGCTCAGGATTCGCCATGGATGAGGACACAGGTTCAAGCTCCTCTCTAGTCTCCACCTGCAGGACCTTCACAAGGGGTGAAGCAAGGCTGCCTATGTCTCTCCATCTTTTTCCTTCTCTATTTCACGGTCAGAAGAGGGGAAGGGAGAAAAGGAGAAAGGGAGGGGAGAAAGTAAGAAATGGCTAGGCCACTAGGAATGGTGGAATCATCATACAGGCGACCTAGCCCCAGCAATAAATCTGGTGGGGGGAACACAGTGAGGGAAAGGAAGGAATGAAGGAAGGAAAGAAAAAAGAAAAAGAAGGTGGAGGTGGAGGAGAGGAGAATCAATTTAATTAGGGCTGGGGAGATACCTAGGGCTAGGTCACAGGGCTGTGAAGTAAAAAGTACTAGTTTTGATCCTTGGTACCACATAGACAGAAATGAGTGATGCTTTCTCTCTTAAAAATTAAAAATGAGTAAACCTTTATACAATTAACCAAGAACTGTGTAAATAGATTCTGCAGTCAGATAAGGAATAGTTTCTATTACATGAGCTACCCTACCTGCTAGAGTGCTTACCCATTGAACCTTGGGTATATAAGAACCTGTGTCTAATAGTCAGTTCAACTTAACCTATCCTCACGGGGGCAATTTACAGCCCACAGTAGTTCCCTGCTATGCTCAAGATGGAAGATGTCATACCAAATCCTTCTCAAGGCTCTGCTTATTCTTGGATCCATTTCCTTCCTCTCCTCTGCTACTCAAAACTAAAATGCTGCACTGTGAGCATCATATTTCTTTCATTCTCTTTCTTTCAGATTCTTTTGCTTTTACATTTTACTTTTAATAATTACAGAAATCTATATTTTAAAAATATTCAGGGAGATAAAATAAGAAAAAACAAGAAGCAATTACTAGCTTTATAAATGGGGAAATATATAGTATCATAAAGATGACATCCTTTGTCAAATAAGTATATAGTTTAATGCAATTTCAACCAGAGTATCTGATTTAGACACGTGATTCTAAAGTTCACAAAAATAAGTGAGAATTTTTAAATGATGTTCATGTGAATTTCTTTTTGTTTTGTTTTTAATGTTTTTTGCTTATTTAACCAGAGCACTGCTCCACTCTGCTTTATGGTGGCACCAAAAGTTGAACCTATGTCCTCAGCATGAAAGTCTTTTGCATAACCATTAAGCTATCTCCCTGGGCCTCTCCCACTCTTATATTTCTCATTAAGACTCATTTCAGATTTGAGTTCCTATAGGGGACTTTCTTGGCCTTATTTTGTTCCCATCTTTATGGATCTTGTTCTCGTTTTTTTATGGATATTGCTCTCATTTTTATGTTCTAATAAACTCATGTTAACTCTCCTTTCAGCTACCAGGTTCCAGATGCTACCATGATGCCAACCAAACTTTCCTGAGCAGATAACCCCACCAATGTGTCCTGGAGCCCTGCTTCCCCAGAGCCCCTCTCCACTAGGGAAAGAGAGAGACAGGCTGGGAATATGGATCGATCTGCCAATGCCCATGTTCAGTGGGGAAGCAATTACAGAAGCCAGACCTTCCACCTTCTGCACCCCATAATGACGTTGGTCCATACTCCCAGCAGGATAAAGACTAGGAAAGCTATCAGGGGAGGAGATGGGACACGGAGTTTTGATGGTGGCAATTGTATGGAGTTGTACCCCTCTTATCCTGTGGTTTTTGCATAGCCATTATGTTGTCTTTCTTTTCAGCCCCCCCCCCCCAAATTTCAATCAATGTTTTAAAGTTGTTCATACTTTTCAACATTTAACCTGACTTGGAGTCTCACTTAATTTCAGATCTGAAGATTCATCTCCAGACCACTGATTATGGCAATTTCTTGGCTAATCAAACGAATCCTCTTACTGTTTCCAAGATTGACACTGAGATGAGGAAAAAACTTTGTAGAGAATTTGAGTATTTCCGGAATCACTCTCTGGAGCCCCTGAGCACATTTTTTACCTACATGACGTAAGTCATAGCAGTTTGACTGTATAAATAATCCCTCACAGTTAGAGGTAGAAATTTCGGCTTTTTATTTTTACTATTCTCTGTAAGGTTACATTTGTTTAGATCTTAGCTACTAAGCACCTAGATCCATATTCTCACTATTAGAAAATAGTTTTTATTTATATGCGCGATTATGCAGGTAGTAATCAACTTCCTATAAAACTCTTTTCGCTTTGAAAAAAAAAACGGTAAGTGATGCTGGCTCTTGGTGTGTTCTGCACAACTTTTGGGACCAAAGGTAATATTATATGACTTATTATTATTACTTGTCAGAGTAAGTTCACAGTAACATAAAGGTGGGCCAGAGAGATAGTTCACCAAGTAGAATCTGTGCCTTGCCATGAATGAGGTCTGGGTTTCAACCCCAGCACCACCTAGGAGGTGCTATGGCACTAGACGAAGAAGCTCTGGTGACTCTTCTCAACTCTACTCTCTCCTTTCTAACTTTATGAAAAAAACAACTCAGAGTTAAGAAGCTTCTCAAACATGAGGTCCAGACTCTTCCACCTCCCTTAACCCCCACCCCAGCCCCCCTAAAAAAATTACAAATTGTTTCTAAGACTTTACCCCTTCCCGATTCCCATGTAACAGTGTAGATAGCTTCCTTAATAGTTATATATGTATGTTTTATTTTTATCCAACTCCACTGTTGTTTCATTCTTTCAGTATGAAAGGCTCCTTTCATCTAAATAAATTGAGGGGTGAGATGGGGAGGGCTAAGTGGTGTTTCACCCAGTCAAGTGCACGTGTTACCATGTACAAAGATCTGGATTCAAGCCCCCAGTCCCCACCTGCAGAGAAGGAAGCTTTATAACTTGAAGCAGTGCTGCAGGTGTCTCTCTTTCTTCCTTTCTGTCTCCTGTTTCTCTCACAGTTTCTCTCTGTCTTTATCAAATAAATAAATAAATAAAATATATAAAAATAATTTTAGGGGGCTGGGTGGTGGCACACCTGGTTGAGCACACATGTTACAATGTGCAAGGAACCAGGTTCAAACCCCCATCCTCACCCACAGGAGGAAAGCTTCAAGAGTGGTGAAGCAGGGCTGTAGGTGTCTCTCTATCTCTCTGTCTCTCTATTCCTCTTGATTTCTGGCTGTCTTTATCAAATAAATAAAGGTAAAAATAATTATTATTTTAAAATTAAGTTTGAATACCTATATAATTAGTACTATACTTTTACTAATCTGGTTAGTGATATGCAGTACTCAGAAATTTGCACCTATCCTATTGTCCTGAAAAACTGGTAGCAGAAATCTGCAATACATAAGCTGTACTATTACTAGACAGTGGTCTCAGAGACAGGATAGTAACTCGAATGATGAACTTAGCTGCATGAATTCCTCAGTTCAAGACCCAGCATTTCGCATGTCAGAGTGGTGCTGTTTTCCTTCCTTTCCCACTAATACATAAAATAAATTTTGAGTCCTCTGTCAAATGAAATAAATTTTCCCATAATATATGCTCTAGCTAGGAAAATAATCTAGTTTGGAGGATTCTCATTTGTTCAGTGGTTCCTCTGACATAATGATTCCATGAGTTATTGTTTCCCAATTACGGCATCTCAAACTTGGAAGGAGTCCTTGCACTAATTAAACAAGCATGCTTCTGAGAAATTACCATACTGAATGAGTTAAAATGTATTCTTTTAGAAAAAAAAAGTCAAAATTCCAAGTATTTCTCATCATCAGTGATATTTAAAACTGTATGTATAAATACAGGAAGTCACAGCATCCTGGGTAGAAATCTGGTTCTAAGCAAAGTTTATCAGTTTATATATGTAATAAAGTAACATGGTAACTCTACCAAAAAAAAAAAAAGAAAGAAAGAAAGAGAGAAAAAAGGAAAGAAGAAAGGGAAGAAGAAAAAAAATAAACTTAATGCTGAACTGGAAGTGGAAATGTAATTTTGATAGTATGTGTTGTCAAGAGTATTACAATGGGCAAATTTTATTATTTATTTATTTATTTACTTATTTATTTATTTATTTGCCTCCAGGGTTATCACTGGGGCTGGATGTCTGCACTATGAATCCACTGCTCCTGGAGGCTATTTTTTTCCTTTTGTTGCCCTTGTTTATTGCTATTGTTGTTGTTACTATTGTTGTTGTTATTGCTGTCGTTGTTGGATATGACAGAGAAAAATGGAGAGAGGAGAAGACAGAGAGGGAGAGAGAAAGATAGACACCTGCAGACCTGCTTCACTGCTTGTGAGGCAACTGCCCTGAAGGTGGGGAGCCAGAGGCTCAAACTGAAATTCTTATGCCAGTCCATGCGCTTTGTGCCATGTGCGTTTAACCCGCTGCACTACTGTATAATGGGCACATTTTAATTTATCTATCCTTTCTGAATCTGAATCTCTATGAACTAGTTCTCTTAATATTTCTCTCTAGGTACATAATGGGTGTTAAACGTTTGTTGCATCAATATGCATAGTCCTGTATTCAGCAATACTTTACACAAAGAAACCCATCTAACATTTAAATACTAGTATTTATTTATCACTATAGGGCTAAAACTCGACTTTATGCCTGAAAATACATTTACTTGGCCACCTCAGTGTTTAAAATAACTTTTAAATGCATTGAATAAGGCTTTTTCCAATTGTCCACAGTCTTCCTGACTCCCTAATGTTATTGCATTCATTTATCTATGTTATTTATCACACCCTTCAAAATTTTTATTCTAACTAGAATCTTTTGCTTGCATTCCTACACAAGAAGGACCCTTGTAAAGATGGAGTTTGTTAAAATTAGAGAAACCAAGAAGAGTCAATGAAATAAAGACTTTTCCAGTCATAATACTACTAAGAGACTGGAATGTAGTTTGATTTCAGGTCAGTCAGTCTAGAAAGCTAACATCTTTCTTTTCTTTTATTACTTTGCTTATTTTAATTTTTTAAGAGAGGAGAAAAAGAGGAACACCAGAGCATTCCTCAACTCTAGCTTATGTTGGTGCTGGGAACTGAACCTGGGAACTAAGAGCCTCAGGCATGAAAGTCTCTTGGCATAACCATTCTGCTGTCTCCCCAGCCCTACTTTATTTTTTAATATGAGAGGTACATACAGAGAGAAAGAGACCAGAGCACTGATCAGCTGTAGCTTATGGTGGTAGTGGGGATTGAATCTGAGACCTCAGAACCTCAGGTATGAAAGTCTTTGTATAACTATTATGCTGTCTTCCCAGCTGTAGAAACTAACTTCATTGCCCCAACTGTTCACATTTTATAAACATTAGGTAAATCAGAAAACTCTGTGAACCTTTTAAAACTAACCATACTGCTGACTGCGGAAAGTGCTTAACTAGAAGAGCATTGGACTTGCATCAGGTTCCCCATTCAATCCCTAGAACCGCTGGTACCAGAGTGGATCTCTGAATTGTCTCCTTTGCCTCATGTAAAACTTTCTGACATGTGTAATAAAATAGAAGTGTATTCCTGATCCTGATTCTGTGAAACTCTGAACTAGTTGGCCTTCCTGTAGGGCCTATCTGCACTCTGGAAGGGACCCAGAATATTCTTTTTTCTTATTATTATTAATCGGGGGATTCTTCTTCTTCTTCTTCTAGCGTTTGCCCTTCTTCCGTAGCCAGTCAACAGCGTCAGGTTGAGCCTGATGTAAAGTTTCGAGACCTCCTTTGAATCTGGAGAGGTGGCAGTCGTTGACTATGTGGGTCATAGTCTGTCTGTAGCCGCAGGGGCAGTTCGGGTCATCTCTGGCTCCCCAGCGATGGAACATAGCGGGCGCACCGGCCATGGCCTGTTCGATAGCGATTGAGGAGGGCCCAATCATAACGTGCTAGGTCAAAGCCAGGTTGACGCTTGCAGGGGTCTGTGATGAGGTGTTTGTTCTTTACTTCAGCTGACTGCCAACTCTGTTTCCAAGAGACTGGAACAGAGAAGTCAGTGTAGGCATAGGGGACCAGATTGGGTGACGAGACGTCAAGCGTTGGACAGGGTGGGCGAAGATATCCGAGTATATTGGCAGGTCCGGTCGAGCGTAGACGTGGGAAATGAACTTAGATGATGCCGCATCCCGACGAATATCTGGCGGGGCGATGTTGCTAAGAACTGGCAGCCATGGAACCGGGGTGGAACAGATGGTTCCAGAAATTATCCTCATGGAGGAATATAATCGGGGGATTAATGGTTTACAATCAATAATAAAATACAGCAACAAAAAACAAAACACAGTAGTTTGCACATGTATAACATTTCTGTTTTCCACATAGCAACTCAACCCCCTCTAGGTCATCGGACATCATGTTCCAGAACCTGAACCCTTCCTCCCTCACCTCAGAGTCCTTTACTTTGGTGCAATACACCAAACCCAATCCAAGTTCTGCTTTGTGTTTTCTTATTTTTCACTTCTTTTTTTAATTTATTATTGATGATGTAATAATGACCGACAAGATCGTGGGATAAGAGGGGTACAATTCATACCATTCCCACGACCAGCATGCCATATCCCATCCCCTCCATTAGAAGGTTCCCTATTCTTTATCCCAAAGAAAGATCTTTATGGGGTGCAAGAGGTCAGAGGTTTGGCTTCTGTAATTGCTTCTCCGCTGGACATGGGCATTGGCAGGCTGATCCATACCCCCAGACTGCCTCTACCTTCCCCTAGTGGGGCAGGGCTTTAACCCAGAATATTCTGATGTGCATATCTAGTAGAAAAATTTCACCACTCAGGAATCACTTCCACACTTATTCTTAAGAGTTTCTCTCCTCAGTTATCGCCACAGGAACTATTATCACCTTTTTAGATACCCAACAACTCAACTGAAGCAAAATCTAAGTCTTCTGAATTTTAATTCATGATCTGTCCCAAATGGAGTGTGACTTGCTAGTCCTGGCAGCCTCCATCTATTCTGGGAACTTATGTGGGGGAGGTGTCTCATAGTCCTAATTATTTTTCTTATTACCCTTTCAGATAATTCTTTGTTCTCTTTTTTTTTTCCTGAAAATTTTCAAAGTGGGTTCTTTTCTAAGTACCCATGAACTCCCCATCAACCAGGATTATTTCTCATCTGTTTCATAAAGAAATGTCCAGAATAACATTATAGAAATGGTTGTCAACCCTAACAGAGATTAAATTTAAGCTGCTATTATAAATACAATCAAAGTACTGCACATTTGTATGATATAATTACTAAATATGTGAAACTTGTTTTGGAAAATCTGGAATGGATATTTTTAAATGCTTAATAGCAGGAAGATCTAGAAGACTTGTGTACTATAATTATGCGCAGTTGTGTGAAACAAAAGAACAAATCCAATAGCATCTTAATGAAGAGACTATTTAAGATAGGCTTTAGTTGTTTTAGTTTTCTTCCCTCCTACTCAACACTTCCCAGAAATATTTCAACTCCTTGTTTCTTTAAAGATGAGCTTTTTTTTTTTTTTTTCCAAAATAACATTTCAAACTATCCCACCTCAGAGGCTACACATTTTTCAGTTTAGACCAAAGCAGAGTATTGGGCAGGGCGTATGAGGAATGTGGGGGGGTACGTATGAGGGGAGCAATGGTGCTGGCCTGCAAAAGCATCCTTTATCTATCTGTAACTGGATAATACATATTGAATCAGAATACTACTTATTAAGTGATTTCCATGAGTGAAGATCTACATTAGATTCTAAGTTTGGGGCCCTGACATTAGTATACCTGGTAAAAGGCACATGTCACTACAAGCAGTGATCCAGGTTCAAGTAGCTTCACATGCTGTCTCCCGACCCTCTAGTTTTATGAAAGAGAAAGAGAAAAGAAAAATAATTCCAAGTTTAGAGACAAACTTAATGTACAATATATTCTCTAAGTCATTGGTATGGTTAGTTAAGGTGCAAATTCCAGGATCATAATCATATAGCTTTGTAGGTCCTAGACTGTGGTGTGTGAATTTGCCCTTTTAGTAATACCTCTATATATGCCTGATGCAGGGGAGAAATTCTCATAATCAGTAAGCAGTCTCTAGCCTGCATCTACATTATACTAGATGTGGGATCTTGAAAAAATTTCCTTAGTCACTAAACCACTTGGTTTCCCTATCTGAAATAACAATAGGTACATACAATCCAGAACTGTGAGATGTTTTGTAAACAGGACTAACTGTGTATTTTATAAATCCCAGTGCTAATGAAAATACAAGTTTCTTATTAAAGAAGGTTTGTTAATTTCAAAAGAACAAAATGAGAATTGAACAAAGTGTGGAGTCCTTTTAGTGTGAGATCCTACAGACAGATGAAACAGTCTGATGAAAAAAAAAAGTATCACATATGACCTGTAAACATATCCATACATGTTGCATGTGCTCAAAAATGTAATTAATTATGTTTGCACATTAGAGAATAGTATTCACCTGTGAAAGTAAGAAAATGTTATGGAAAGAAAACGATGCCTCAGCTGAGGTTTGAAGAACAAGTCTGTATATGTAGGGTGACATAACTGGGAAGAGGCAAACCTGGCACAGTAGAAAACAGGCTTAGCCAGTGCTGCTATTGGACTGCCATATGTCAGCAAAAATAGTGTCTGAGGCTTGACACTATTAAAGGAATGAATGTGAAGAGATTTAGGATGCTATTGCTGCCACACTTCTTTCCTCAGTGGGATCCAAATCAGGGGCAAGGTGAACATCTTCTTTCCTTGTTTTTTCTTCAATCTTCTGGTTAGACACCAATTAGCCACCAGGGCACAAAATTGAAGTTCTCTAGCCTGTTTCCCAGTGTATTCACTTCTTTGCCAACAGTGGTTTTAGTAAAAGCGATTTAAGTCTGTTCCATTATCAGAAGAGACTGTAAACCTCCTGGTGCAGATCCAAATATCCAATGTGCTACTTGAATTTAATTTAATTTTTAATTAATTGAAAAGAAGCCTGTGTATTTTTAAAATGAGTTTTCATTGCAATCTATTTGGTGCTCACTACAAGCAGCATTTTTCAATCACAGCATGTGTATTAAGTCCACTTCACAACAACCCAGTGAACATTACAGGAAAAGTACAGCAACAGGCTTTATTTTATTTTTAAAAATATTTTTACTGTATTATTTATTGGATAGAGACAGAAAGAAAGAAATTAAAAGAGAAGGTGGAAGTAGATAGGGAGAGGGAGAGAGGGAGAGAGAGAGAGAGAGACAGAGAGACCAACATGCAAGACTGCTTCTCCACTCCTTAAGCTTTCTTCCTGCAGGTGTGAACTAGGGGCTTAAACCTGGGTCCTTGCACATTGCAACATTTGCATTCAACCAGGTGCACCACTACCTGACGCCAGCAACAGGTTTTCTAAAGAAGGTATAATCAAATGTGAGGGCCATTATATTAACAGGCAACATGATTTATGTTCTTTATAACAAGTGCAGTCACCAACCTCAGAAATAACAACAATAGTAATTGAAGCATGGATTGATGCAATTCAACCAATACCATTTAGCCAAACAATACCTCCAGTCCAAGAAAAAATAGCAACCAAACAAAAGAAAAAGAGACAGGAAAAAAAAAAGGAAAGCAAGAATAAACAATTATGCAAATCTACTGTCCACTATAGATTCTAGGGGGAGAAAGGGGAGAAAGGGAAGTAGAGGAGACACACACACACACACACACACACACACACATAAAGTCCACTCCAAGAATTATTCTTCCCCAAAATAATTCACAAGCCATTCAGTGAATTCAAAAAAAAAAATTCATTCAGTGAATTCAGAAAACACAAGAAGCAGGAAGGAAGAAAAGAATTAAAAAAAAAAAAAAGGAAGAAAGGAAGAGCAGTAAAAGTAAAGAGTTTTTTTTTTTTTTAATTAGCTAGGAGGAGGGAAAAAGGAGAGTGGAGAGAAGTGGTAGAGAGAAACAAGTTCCTCTCAGAATGGATAGGACACCCAGTCACCTAGCAATGGAAAAAACAACAACGGTTAATTTTGGTCAACCTGAAGAAGGTGGATAGAAAAGGGACACGTGTATATAATAATATTAGTAATAAAATAAAATAGAGTAGAAAACCCCTAACAGTCAGTCTGCAGCTTGGACCACTCAATTGGCTGCAGGCAGCCTGAGCAAAAACAGCCAATTGTAAGAAGTACCCAAAAAAAAAAAAAAAAAAACTCCAGGTAATCTTTCCCAGGCAAGGATGAAGCTCTGATTGGTCAGGTACTTTGTCACTCAAATAGAGCTCCAGCCACCTAAAAAAAAAAGAAGTTAAAGAAAGAGGCTTAGAATGAGCCAGGAGTCTGAGTAAAGAAAATAACTCAGCAGAGAACCTTCTAGGAGCTGCTGTGCTGCCCCCTGGGGGCTGGAACTGGGGTGGGAGGGGGGTGAGCTCAGAAATAACCAGGATTTTCCTTTGTCACCTTGACCTCCATTTGTCAGCCCAAGAGAGAGTTATGGACTGTATTTTGGTGTCATTCGGACCAGCCTGTGTTCACCCTCCTACAGACAGCCCAGTATCCTACCCTATCTAGCCGATCCCAGGTTGCAAGCTACTGCCTCTTGGAGCTCACAGCACCTGCGGCTCCAAAATTGCCGTCTTGGCCATGATCTATGTTCTTGATAATATCTCACTCAACTTCTGTTTTCACCCCAGTTACTAACCACTTATCATCTAAAAGCAATAGATAAATTTAGAAATAATCTTATTGACTAAAGCTAAGCAGAAGAGTACAGAGATTTGGGGTCAGGCTCTGGTGCACCTGGTTAAGTACACACATTGCAGTGAACATGGACCCAGGTTCAAGCCCCTGGTCCCCACCTGCAGGGGGAAAGCTTCATGAGTGGTGAAGCAGGACCGCAGGTGTCTCTCTGTCTCTCTCCCCTCCCATCTCAATATCTCTCTGTCTCTATCCAATAATAAATAAATAAAAATTTTAAAATAAGTTAAAAAAAGAAACTTCAGGTTTAATAACAGAATTTTTTTTACATTAATGTTTATGCAGTTTACAACTTTTCTGCTCCTCTTCCATCAAAGTCAGGTTTATGTGGTAATGAATTCCTAAATAGTGTCTGACCTGCCTTCATTGCAAAGGTACATTACTATTGCTTTTACATGTATTATTTGTCCTGATGCCAATCACTAAAAGTTGAATGAAGAGAAGGGAGGAGATAGTTCAGCCTATTAGAACACAGAAGCCTGCATGCTTGAAGCCCCAGAGACTGTTGGTCCAATCCCTACCACCACATTATACCATGACTGAGCAGTGCTCTGGCTTCTCTCTCATTACCCTCTCTCATAATATATATGTATTTAAAATTGAGTAAACATTCTCATTTTTAGATTGAAGAAATAAAGCTTTTGTTAAACTGATTTTTTTTTAGTGAAAGAACTGTGAAATTAAGCTCATTTCAAAGCCCTGGATCCTTTTACTGTGACTATTTGTCATTTTGAAATTACTGTACTAATGATTTAATAATGGTTTATAAGATTGTAAACTCATAGGATTAAGCTGGGGAGACACATAATGGTTATACAAAAGACTTTCATTCCTGAATCTCTGAGGTCCCGGTTTCAATCCCCAGCTCCTGAGCTCTGTAGTCTCTCAATCTCTCTCTCTCTCTCTCTCCTTCTGTGTGTGTGTGTGTGTGTGTGTGTGTGTGTGTGTGTATACCTTTTTCACACCATCTATTTCATTAGTAAATAAGTAAATAAATTATTTTTTAAAAATATTACAGAGCATAATTCTATACCATACTCACCACCAACATTCTGCAACTTTCTCCTGTGATAGTCACCATACTGCTCACAACAAAGCTGTGACAATTTATGACTTTAAAAAAAGTTTCCACATGTATGATTTAATTTAATTTTTACAGTGACCATGTTACGACATTGATAGCCTACCTTTTTCCATTTCTTGATGTCAGGCTTCTAAAAGAAGACTATCTGTGCTCCTCTGTTTACCTGTCTTGCTTGTCTACTCAACTCACATTAGTCTTGTTTCGACCCCCACCATTCCACCAAAAATACTTCAGTTGCTAAGCCTAGTGGCTTCAGTCCTTTCAAAACTCACCATGGTATTCAAAGTCGTTGATGCCCTTTCTCCACATATTTTGTAAAGATAGTTTTGTTATTATATCAGAGTACTGCTGGTGGGGTGTTGGGGTTTGAACTCGAAATCTGTGGTGTCTCAGTCATAAAAGACTGTTTTCACAACAATTGTGCTATTTTCTCAGCCCAATATTTTCTCTGTGTTCATTTATCATTCTGGCTTTTTCTTACTCTTTCCTACAAAGTTTTCTTTCCTCTTAAAAGAGTTTTGTGGCAGTCCATTTGATTGTCTTCTAAAATGTATTCTTTAGTTCTAATTTTTTTTGTCACACTGTTTCATGTCACTTCACTAGTGAATGTCTTCCTTTTCATGTTTCTTTAATATCAATATCGTTTGGAGAGGACTAAATAGTTCAGGTATATGCTCAGTCGAAGAACTCATAAGAGAAATGTATAACTCTTTCAGCTTTTCCCTATTCCCACAGGCAAAATTTTGTTTTAACTTCTCCAAACTGATTCCTTAGATGACATTTCACTTTTCCTGTCTTCTGTCACAAGACATGATGAATGACAGTTTTTCTCACCTCAAAATGACTACACACATAAGATTTCTCCTCTTGGAATAGTTCCTCTAACTTGTCCAATTTTGTTTCTACATTATTTGACAATTTAACAATTATTACATCAGCCTAGACACTGAGGGAGCTAGCTTGTTATGTGTGGTCTGTTTAACTGTCAGGTGTTAGCACTTTTGATAAATATCTCTTATTCCTCAGCTAAGCATGTTACTTGGTACAAATGGGTGGAGAGTTTTCTCCTAAGATCTACAGACTCAATTCCAATACAGTGTTCATGAACAGTGCTCTCAACAAAGTTGCAGAGGTCATCAGTATTGTGGCTGCCATGACTCCCATCCAGTTTATAGCCTCCAGTTTCTTGTTTCCAAATTCAGTGTTGTAAATTTAGATTCATAATAGGATTAGGGTCTTGGGAGTTTGCTATAAGGTGTGTTCCTGCTCCCCAGATTAAAGTTCCACACCTTAGCGATCTCTTGGTGTCTGTATTATGTCATGGGGTTTCCTATTTATGGAGAGTGTCTCTTTGTTCTTATATCCCGAATGCTAACCTTCTGTCCCTTGATGTGAAAACTTGTTTGTCTGGGTTTCAGGTCTGTTTCTGTACAAATTGTTCCACTTTGTGGTGTAGGTTTGATATTATTGTGGGAGGGACAAACACAGGTCCTCCAAATTCAGCCATATCAGCCACAGATCCCTATATTTGAAATTATTAAGTAAATTTAGGAGGAAAAGGGAGAGAAATAGCTCTGTTTTTGACAAAAGAAAATGTCAAAATTTCATTTGTCTTGAATTTTTTTTTTTTGCCTCAGGTTATCACTGGGGCTCGGTGCCTGCACTTTGAATCCACTGTTCCTGTAGCCATTTTTTCAATTTTCTTTTTTACTAGGTCAGAGAAAAATTGAGAGGAGAGGGGAAGACAGAGAGGGAGAGAGAAAGATAGACACCTGCAGACCTGCTTCACTGCTTGTGAGGCGACCACCCTGCAGGTGGGAACCGGGATCTTTGCTCAAGTCCTTGCACTTGGTATTATGTGTGCTTAACCTGCTGTACCACTGCCTGGCCCCCAAGTTGTGAATTTTATCTGAATCTATCAGTTGAGCCAGAGTTTTGGCTTTAGAGTGCCAACTCTATCTTTCAGGTCTTAGGCAAGGTACTTCACAGTTTTTAAGTCTCAATTTCTTTTTTTGTCAAATGGTGGTAATAAAAGTCCTTGGGGTGATGCATTGTAAGACTTGAGTGAACATACCTATATGATTGTAGTTAATGATACATAGTGAGAACTCCTAAAAGTTTATTGTTTTTTATAATTTAACTCTTTTGAAATTGAAATATTGATACAATGAGAGAGTGGGAGCAAGAGACAACCCCCCCCCCCTTCTGCCCTCTGCCATAAGCCAATCTCTGGGTTCTGACTTCATTTCCTGAACAACAATATGACAACTGGGGGGAGCACTTGAATAATAAGTCTAAATAAAGTAGATCTCTATGTTGAAGATCATGTTCTTTGCTTTATAGGGCCTAGTCTTTCCATAAAAAAGTTTTTTTTAATGATAAATAAAAATACTGCATACACACAGATGCACATATACACTGTATGCATCCACACTCCCACTTACCTATACAGGCATGAACCTGAGTGCTACAGCGAGTTAAATTCTTACAAAGCTGACATTGGTTGCCCATCAATATTGGGAATGTTGGCAACTCACAGGCTTTTACAGTACCTGAGTCCTGTAGGGAAAAATTAAAATGTCTGCATTCTACTAAAGATTATTAAGTGTTTGCAGTTCTCCTCCTAAGGATCAGCTTGTAAGGCATAAAGGAACAGTTAAATAAGCACTTTCATTTTAAATATCATTTTTAAGATCTAAAAAGGTTCTGAAATTTCTTACTATCTGAATTTGGTACTGCTGTTTGGGAGGTGAAAAGATTTATAGTCAAGTGCTTTTTATTTATTTATTTATTAGATTTTGTTTATTTATTCATGAGAAATGACAGGAGAGAAAAAGAGAAAGAAAGAACCAGATGTCACTCTGGTACATGTGCTGCTGGGAACTGAACTCAGGACCTCATGCTTGAGAGTCCAAAGCCTTATCTACTGTGCCACCTCCCCAGACCACGTCAAGAGCTTTTTATGAAAGGATAAGTGTCTACTTCAAGTCTTCTTTATCAGGTTTTGTATCGGGATAAATTGTGGGAGCTCCACACCCAAAAGATTCCTTTCCATATGCAAATGCTCTCTTGTACTAGAAGTCATACCCCCATGCAGCTAGCCTTGAGTGGCAAGTCACTTTTTTTTTAATTGGGGGGATCAATGATTTATAGCTGATAGTAAATACAGTAGCTAGTACATATGTAACACTTCTCAGTTTTCTACATAACACTGTATTTTTATTATCTTTATTTATTTATTGGATAGAGATAACCAGATATCAAGAAGAAAGGGAAAGTTAGAGAGGGAGACAGACACCAGCAGACCTGTTTCACTACTCATGAAGCTTTCCCCTTGCAGGTGGGGATTAGGGGTTCGAACCCAGGTCCTTGCACACTATAGTGTGTGCATTTAATCAAGCATACTACTACCCAGCTCCTCTACATAACACTCTAACCCCTCACATAGGTCCTCCACCATCATGCTCCAGGATCTGAACTCTCCCTCCCCAGAGTCCTTTACTTTGGTGTAAACCTTGGAGGACTTCAGTTCATCAATACCTTCTCTATTATGATTATTATTGATTTAATAATGATCAACAAGAAGGCAGGATAAGAAGAGTACAATTTCACGCAGTTCCCATCACCAGAGTTCTGTATTCCATCCCCTCCATTGGAAGCTTCCTATTCTTTATCCCTCTGGGAGTATGGACCCAGGATAATTATGGGGTGCAGAAGGTGGAAGGTCTGGCTTCTGTAATTGCTTCCCCACTGAACATGGGTGTTGACAGGTTCGATCCATACTCCCAGTCTGCCTCTCTCTTTCCCTAGTGGGGTGGGGCTCTGGGGAAGTGGGGCTCCAGGACACATTGGTGGGGTTGTCTGCTCAGGGAAGTCAGGTTGACGTCATGATAGCATCTGCAACTTGATGACTGAAGAAGCATTAAGATATAAAGCAGAACAAATCATTTAATAATTTGGAACCTAAAGGCGAGACTATAACAGGTGAGATTTGGGGTCTCTATTTTGGAAAAAGCTAGTAGGTCTATTTTATTTATATTCCAAAGGGCCCATGACTTTGGTAATTTTTGCCTGAGTCTGACAGCTAACATGCAGGTGAGCTAAAGGTATTGTCTGGGAAGATGGTGTCCAAGTTGGGAATAGGACTAGGAATCTGAAATCAGGGAAGAGAGTAGCTCCCAAATATAGGACAAGTATATAAATATTGTTAACTGTAAACACCACTGATTTGATCTGGGGCCCATAGTCAGCACAGGAGCCTGTGTAACTTCTGCATCCCTGTAGGTCTGAACTCACGTTCTATGGTCATAGCTAGGAACATTCTAGGCTGCACTCATTGCAGGACCCATCTTCCTCCAGTGGTAGAGTATATTGACCCAGCCTCCTTTCCAAGAACGGGGCAGTTTGGGTGATATTTTTCACCTCTTTCCCCATGTAGAGAGATAATAATAGTACCTATTATCATGGTGATATTAGCATGATTAAATAATATATCTTTTGTAAAATACCTCACTATAAAGCAGTTTGTTTACATCTTCTCTCTCTCTTTTTTAATCTATATTTTGTACAGATCCCTTTTTACTGAAAAGCATTCAGTTAATGTCTCCCACCACCCTTAGTGTCCAAATTCCTCTCGTGTGTGTCCTCTCTCATCAGGATCTGCATGCGCAGCTTGTGCTCCAGCTCCAGGCAAAAATAAAATTTTAAAAAAGTGTCCTTATGCACTCATCTTTAAGGCTTTTTAATTTGTTCTTCCTCCTGCCTCAAGGCACTTTTTCCTGTAATGTTCATTTGCTTCTGCCTGGACAACTACTCATTCTGCAGGTTTCAGCTTGAATGTCACTCCCTAGGAAGTTAAATCCCAGAGTAGGTTAGAGCCAGGCTCTATCTAACTCACCACACACCCAGATGTATAACTTCCTTTGTATGGCACATAAGCTTCATTGCAATGTATTGTAATGTTTTTTTTGTTGTTGTTATTTGGTTGGGTTTTTTGTCCTGTTCCTCCTTTAAATGTCCTGCTCCTCCTTTAAAGTTTATTCTCTGTGAAGCAAGGGGCTATGTCTTCATTACTGCTCAGCTTCACTGTTTTGGGAAAATAGCTCACTTAAACAGTGTGCTGACTGCTATGTGCATGATCCAGGTTCAAGACCAGCTCCCACCTCATTGAAAGAAGCTTTGATGCTATTGTCTCTTTCTTTCTCTCTGCATCTTTGCCTCTGTCTAAAAGCACATGCATACATACTCCTAAAGGTCAGCTTCACTGTGTGGAATATTAGTGCTAACTTCATGAGCAGACAAGTACATGTACCCTGATATTCCTGGATGAGCTTTGTTTATATTGAAGAAAGAGATCACAGAAAGTATTAACCGATAGAATCTTGGGGACTTTCCAGGGAAAAAGGCAGGAGATGTCTTTATCTGGAATTATAGGAGAAAAAAATGCAGAATATTTTGCTTTTTAAATGAAATATTATTTAAGAAAATATTCTAATATTAATTATCTTAGTGCTGAGTTCTTAATCTGAAATTTTAGAAGTATTTTAAGTGCTTTAAATATTTTAAGTGCTTTAAATATGAATTTTCAGTGGCCTGGAAGGTGGCACAGTGGATAAACATTGATGTTGTTGTGCGCGGGCCTTGGAGAAGAGAGAGAGGGGGTCCGGAGCGAAGAGGAAACACAAATCTTTATTTGCGCTGGCACCTCAGAGTTGGGTGCTAGAGAAGCCACGTGGAGGTAATGAAAATGGCCGCTTCACGCAGTAACCTTTCCTGCGTCTGAGTGAAGCGCTGGCAAGAGAACGAGGTGCGGAAGAAGAAGGGCTTTTATAGGAGTAGCTTTCCTGACAATGGGAAGGGGGAGGAGTAACCATAGCACTCCAGGATAGGATAATAACTCTCGTGAGAATGGAAGGGGGGAGGAGTAACCAAAGCACTCTAGATATCATGGGGATATAGACAATGCCCTGAGGGCACAACATGGCTGAACAGGCACTCTGAGAATGTCCCAACTCTCTCGGGAACTAGCAGTAGCCTGAGGGGACAACATGGCAGATGTGACTGCATCGGCACAATTTCCCAGCACATTGGACTTTCAAGCATGAGGTCCCCAATTCAATCCACAGCAGCACATGTACCAGAGTGATGTCTGGTTCTTTCTCTCTCTCTCCTCCTATCTTTTTCGTGAATAAATAAATAAAATCTTTAAAATATATATATAAATTTTCATTGTTAGGTTTTGTCACAGACTTTAAAGAGACCAAATGAAATCAATGGGGTTTATAGTCAACAATATTTATACCCTTTTACCATATTTGGGAGCTATTCACTTCCCTGATCCAGCTTTCTGTTCCTTTTCCAGCCATGACACCATCTCCCCAGACAATAACTTGGATCTACCTGCATATCAGATTTCAGGCTCAGGCAAAAAAAAAAAACCTAATATATTCCACAGGCCCTTTGTAATGTAACTAAAATATGCCTACCTGCTATCTGAAAAATGGAGGACCCCCCCAACTCTCCATCTGCACTATTCTAGCCTTTAGGTTCATGATTGTTCAATAATTTGTTTGGCTTTGTATGTTAACTCTCTTTTCAGCCACCAGGTTCTAGATGCTACCATGATGCCAACCAGACTTCCCTGGACAGACAACCCCACCAATGTGTCCTAGAGCTCCAATTCCCCAGAGCCCCACCCCACTAGGGAAAGAGAGAGACAGGCTGGGAGTATGGATGGACCAGTCAACGCCCATGTTCAGCAGGGAAGCAATTATAGAAGCCAGACCTTCTACCTTCTGCATCCCACAATGACCTTGGGTCCATACTCCCAGAGGGTTAAAGAATAGGAAAGCTATCAGGGGAGAGGAATGGATATGGAGATCTGGTGGTGGGAATTGTGTCAAGTTGTACCCCTCTTATCCTATGGTTTTGTCAATGATTCCCTTTTATAAAAAAAAAAAAAAAAAAAAAAAGAGGGGTACAACTCCACACAATTCCCACCATGAGAATTCTGTATCCCATCCCCTCCCCTGATACACTTCCTATTCTTTAACCCTCTGGGAGTATGGACCCAAGGTCATTGTGGGATGCAGAAGGTAGAAGGCCTGGCTTCTGTAGTTGCTTCCCCACTGAACATGGGCATTGAGAGGTCGATCCATACTCCCAGTCTGTCTCTCTCTTTCCCTAGTGGCACAGGGTTCTGGGGAATCGGAGCTCCAGGACACATTGGTGGGGTTGTCTGTCTAGGAAAGTCTGGTTGGCATCCTGCTAGCACCTGGAACCTGGTGGCTGAAAAGAGAGATAGCATATAAAGCCAAACAAGTTGTTGACTAATCACAAACCTAAAGGCTGGAATAGTGCAGATGAAGAGATAGAATGGGGGTCACCATTTTATAGATACCAAGTAGGCATATTCCAAATGGCCTGTGGAATATACTAGTTGTTTTTTCCCCCCTGGGCCTGAAATCTGATAAGCAGGTGGATCCAAGTCATTGTCTGGGGAGATGATGTCATGGCTGGAAAAAGGACCAGAAAGCTGGATCAGGGAAGTGAATAGCTCTCAAATATGGGAAAAGTGTATAAATATTGTTGACTGTAAATCCCATTGATTTGATGTGATCTGGGGCCTATATTCAGCTTAGGAGCCTATATGACCTCAGCATCCCTGTAGATCTGAGCTCACATTCTGTTCAGCTGTGGTTTATGGTAGTGTGGGGATTGAACCTGGGACTCTGGAACCTCAGGCATGAAAGTTTTAAATTTTATGCGATCTACCTCTGCCTTAAGGTGAGTTTTTCTAGTTCTGTTTCCCAGTTTTTCTTTCTTTTTTTCCTTTTCTTTCTTTCTTTCTTTCTGCCTTTCTTTCCTTCTTTCTTTTTTTTTTTTTTTTTATACTGGAGCATTGCTTAGCTCTGCTTTATGGGACTATGGAGCCTCAGGAATGAGAGTGTTTGCATAACCATTATGCTATCTACCCCCACCCCTGTTTCCCAATTTTTCAATCCCACAGTCCTCTATGAGAAAACAAACTGAACCAACTACACTACAATTGACCATCTTCGGTGTATTTTCCCACCAACCAAGATTTTATTCAGCTTCAGTTAGTCAGTATAGCATTGAGTACCGCTTTTCAAATCATTATATCCCAGAGAGTTATATCATTTAACCCCACACACACATTTTTCAAGCTCCAGAGTTTAAAACAAAAAATGACTGAGATTTCAGTACTGAAAAAGTGTGTGCCTAAACTATACCTATTTTCATTTAACAGTTGCTCTTTTCTGTCATGAAGTCATTATCCTAATGAATAAGTCTTCTAAACTAGGTGCAATTACATGATAGACAACGTGATTCTACTGATGAATGGTGCATTGCAAAAGAAATCTGTGAAAGAAATTATGTCAAAGTGCCACCCTTTGGGCCGTTTCACAGAAATGGAAGCAGTCAACATTGCAGAGACGCCATCTGACCTCTTTAACGCCATTTTGGTGGAAACGCCATTAGGTATGAATGTATGAATAGAGCTGCCTATGCATGTGATCACAATCATTAGACAATGTGCATTAGTTCAGTTTTTTCTTAAATGCAGTGTGATGCTATAGACATTCCTAGAAGCAGATAGGTTACACAAAGGAATCATCTAATGTATCGATCGCTCTCATTATTCAATCAGGATAAATGAAGTAATTTGCCCAGGGTCACTTGGGAACTATTTGCAGCTGAGAAGCTAGACCTTCTCTCCCAACCTCTGAACCATTATACTTTATATTAAATATAACAAAAAAAATAATAGAGCATTATTCTGCAAAGCTCTAATTTTCTAGTTGAGTTTTATGTGATTAGTTCCTTGTCCTTTTTATTTTTAAAACTCATATCTAAATGTAATTGCACATAGAAAGCCCTTAGTATTAGGAAGTTTATAAATGTCACTTCTGAGATGCTCAGAGTATATATCAAGTTGCCTGAAACAATCATGAAATGAATATTATTCTCATAGTTTGGCACTGACATTAGCTGCAGCATTCAAAATGCTAATAATAATAATAATAATATTGTATGAAGTACCATCAGGAAATATGGTCAGTGACAATTTACAACAATGATCATTCATCAAAACAGTGGTGAATTTTAAAAGACTTGTTTAGGTGTATGTCATCATCATCTGATATTAAAATATAAAGAGGGTGAGTCTGGAACTAGATATTGTAAGCATGAACCCAGGCTCTTCCTGGTCCCAACAAGGTAACTCAGAACAATGTATTTCACTCACTGATTCATGGAAGACTTACACATAGTAAGTGATTAATAAATAATTCCTCCAATTGTCCTCATTACTATCATCCTGATGGCATCTTTGAGTCACTCTCTATAGTTTGTTAGATGTAAGCACAGTGAGGTGCATTCAGAAGACATTTTTAGGATCATAATTTGATTAATTTGTCTTATGATAATTTCTGTTTTCAGCTCCATTCTTTCATGACTGTATGTCTGAAAACACTCTAGATGAACTAAATATTGAATTACTGCGCAATAAACTATACAAGGTAATTCTCCTCAAGTCTTGTGATTTTTCTCTATTACACTGTTGTTTGTTCTGTGAATGATAGCACATAAAGACTTATTAAAGGCTTTCTTGTCCGTTTGCCAACTTTTGTAATTATGACTCTATGCCTACTTGGAAGATGTCGTTTGTAGTCCTAGCCTGACATCAGCTCACCTTCACTCAACTAACAATTTCTTGAGAGGAAGTTAACACATTCATTTTTCACTATGTCCTTACCTCTTTGCCTCATGTCTGGATAGCTAGGTAGAACAAACCGTATCAATCCACGTGGAAGCAGCCAGCAGCCATATTGAGCCTTGTATTATATGGTGTCCGCCTCTGTCCTCGATGAGGTTATAGAGTTGCTAGATTTCACATAATCACGGGGTTTTAATCTGCTAATTAAGCTGGTGATGGGGGTATGCAGCATATTAAGATCACCAGCTTGTGTACACTGCATTACATGTACTACTTTTTGCAATCTGGCAGGATGTCTGGCTCAACTATGCTGCCATCTTTTCTGTAGTTCAGTATAATATGGACTGAGCAAAACTCATCCCACTTGGATAACCCCAGTGTAACTGAATGGACACTGTAACCGACTGAATAGACACCTATATGCACCTATATAGATTGCTCTGAACACTGATCAGCTCTGGCTGATGTTGGTACTGAGAATTAAAACTGGGACCTCACAGCCTCAGGCAAGAAAGTCTTTTGCATCATCATTATACTATCTCCCCAGCCTGTTTTTTTGTTTTTCTTCAGAATCAAGACCTTGCATGTGGGCAATTTCACAGCTCACATTGTCACTTTTTCCTTCATTTTTTGTTTCAGGTAGAGAGACAGAGACAAACAGAGAGGGAGAGATATCGCACCACAGCTTCCCTTGGTGCCTTGGCTTTCTCATGTGGCGTTGGGTTCAAACAAGGCCTGCACACACAGGAAAGCATGTGGCCTACCAGTGAATTATTTTCTGATCATGATTAAAGCTATTCAAAGAGTGTCTTCTGAGCACTAGGAAAGTTTTTATGTCACTTCCAGAACAAATTAGAATTATTTGCATAGATCATTTAAAAAGTCTGGCACTCTTGTTAACATGGCAAGAATTATTCATGTGAAATAATCCAAGAACCTTGCTAAAATGTGCTTCTTAAGTAAGTATAACATATAAGGGCCTTTGTTCTTTCTTTTTTAAGCTGTGCAGCATCCTATAATGTGAAAGTTTATACCAGATTTATTATAAACATCTTCATATGGGAGAAGTCATTCAACTTCCATTGAAGTGTTTAATATGCCATGAAAAGCAGATCTAGGATTTCCCAGAAAGAAAATATCTGATTGTCTAATCTTTTTTTCTTTTTGAGTCTTACCTGGAGGCATTCTATAAGTTCTGCAAGAATCATGGTGATGTCACAGCAGAAATCATGTGTCCAATTCTTGAGGTAAGAAGGGGTTACAACATCATTCATATGTTTCCACATAACAGCACAACCCCCACTAGGTCCTGGAACATGATGACAAAGGACTCAATGGGGGTTGTATTGTTATGTGGAAAACTGGGAAATGTTATGCATGCACAAACTATTGTATTTACTGTCAACTGTAAAACATTAATCCCCCAATAAAGGAAATGAAAAAAAAAGAGCTACTGAATTTGTTCATGCCAAATAATTTGCTTACATGCATTTTATCCATATAATTCTACATACACACACACACACACACACACACACATATATATATATATACTTAAATATACATATATATTTAAATCTTAGCAGTTCCTATATCTAGAAATAAGATAAGCGTCCTTTACCTGAGTGGTCTTTATGGCTAGCATGTCTGAATAAATGTCCGCTGCTCTTTCTTTGTCCTTAAAGTCCCAACATCTAGAAGCAGAGTGGTGGTGTAGCTGGTGGAGCACACACATTCCTCTGCTCAAGGACCCAGTGCAAGCCCTTAGTCCTCACCTACAGGAAAAGAGCTCCACAAATGGTGGAGCAGTGTTGGAAATGTCTCCCTTCCCTTCCTCCCTCTATATAAAAAAGGAACAAGAGAGGAGAAAAAAAAAAAAAAAGCCACCAAGAATGGCGATGGGATCATGTAGGCTCTGAACCCCAGCAATAACCATGGTTCCAAAAAGGACAGAAAAAAAAAAATCAGCATCTTAGAGTTAAAAGTTCAGTGAAGAACACCTGGGATATTTAATTGACGGTGTTGTTCCTCCTCCTGTGCATAAAATTTCCCTCACACATTTCTTCCTTTATCCCTGGAAGGTATAAAATTACTGGCAATACTGAGTATATTTTATATTCAGTAGCCTGAAATAGCTGCCTTTGCTTCAAAATATGGTCACACCCCCAACTCTAGCCTTGTTTCTGGATCACCCATAACTTCCATGAGAGCAATCAAAAGGATCAGAAGGAACTAATTCTCACACTCTCCTTATAGGAAACACCTGTTCTAACAAAAGTTCCTGGATTTGTTATTCGTCATCAGTCAAAAATTAATTGACCAAATAATATCTATCATAGAGCAATTCATTTCTACTTCTTTTTTAAATATTTTATTTATTTATTTATTCCTTTGGTTGTCCTTATTGTTTTATTGTTGTAGTTATTACTGATATTATCACTGTTGTATAGGACAGAGAGAAATGGAGAGAGGAGGGGAAGACAGAGAGGGGGAGAGAAAGGTAAACACCTGCAGACCTGCTTCACCGCTTGTGAAGCGACTCCCCCACAGGTGGGCAGCCGGGAGTTCAAACCCGGATCCTTATGGCCGGTCCTTGCGCTTTGTGCCACGTCCACTTAACCTGCAGTGCTACCCCCCCACTCCCAAACTTTGCATTTCTAACAAGTTTCCAGATGATGTCAAAGCCGTTGATCTGTGCAACACAGCCTGAATGCCAGCATAGTAGAGGATATCAGAAAATTATAAAAGTAGTGCAATTACTTCCATATGAGGGGCCTAGTTCGAGTCCCTGCTCCCAAATTACAGGGAGGCAGAGGGGAAGCTTCACCAGCAATAAAGCAAGTACTATAGGTGTCTCTCCATCTCTCTGTGTGTCTATCTCTCACTCCCCTCTCAATGTCTATCTGTCCTATCAATTAAAATAAGAGAAAAGAAAAGAAGAGAAAAGAAAAGAAGAGAAAAGAAACAATGGCCACTGGGTTCAGTGGATTTGTCATGCAGGCACCAAGCCCCAGTAACAGTCTTGGTGTCAATAAAAGAAAAGAGCTAATATCTTTCTATGTAGCAGATGCTGAATATTTAAAAACAAAAGAAAGCAAGAAAAGAAAAAAGAAAGGAAAGAACACTAGACAAAAAAGCATGGTTCCTCAAATGTTTTAGAGTATTGTAGAGAGAATTATATATGCAGTTTTTTTTTTTTTCAACCAGAGCACTTCTCTGCTCTGGCTTATGGTGGTGCTGGGGATTGAACCTGGGACCTAGGACCTTTGGAGCCTCTGGCATAAAGTGCTTTTTGCATAACTATTATGCTATCTCCCAGCTTATATGCAGATTTTTTTAAGCAGTAGATAAATAGTACACCAGGCAGGGCACATGCCTTAAGATGCTGGCAGCCCAAATTCAAGTCTCAGCACCACATGGCAGTGCCATGGTGGCACTGGCAGAGACATTATCACAATGATGTCTTTCCATTTCTGTGCCTTTCCCTGTCTCTATATCTGAATGAAGAACAGCAAAAATTATGCATGTTTGTGGTCCAAGTTCCAGAAGAAAAATAGATATAACTAATACATATTTACACTATATATGTAGCTATGTATAAAGGTATATGAAAATATTGAATAATATGGTACATAATAGGATGTTTACTTGAAAAGTGTTTCTTACCCCAAGCACAGCAATGGCAACCATTTGTGGTAGGCAAAAGAGGAGTCCGTGATGGGCAATCTGAGATGGGATGAAAGCTAGAGTAGATAGAGAACCAAGGTATAGAAGAGGCATAAGAGACCAAAGGAAAAGATAGAAATTTCAGAAAAGAGTGAGTGGTTTGGGGGCCAGGTGGAGATGGATCTGGTTGAGTGCACATATTATCACACACAAGGACTGGGTTCAAGCCCCCAGTCCCCACCTGCAAGGATGGGGCGACATTTCACTAGTAGTAAAGCAGTGCAGTAGGTGTCTCTCTGTCTTTCTCCCTTTCTTATACCCCCTTCATCTCAATGTCTCTCTGTCCTGCCAAAAATCAATCAATCAATCAATCAATGAGAGAGAAAGAGGTCAGATAACATAGAAAGACCTGTCATGGAACTGTTTGGGAGGTGGTTCACTGCCCAGAGAGGAGGGGCCATGTGTGCATGTGACCTACTTGAAAAGTCATGTGACCAAACTCCATCACATCACCATTGAGGAAACAGGGAAAATAACTAGTCTGAGCCACATAATTCTTAGCTAGAGAGTTGGACACATTGAACTACAGTCTAGAACTTTAAAAAAAAAAAAAAAAGATTCTATGTCATGAAAGTAGAGAAAAATGGTAAGTAGATGAAACTTTCATTATGCAAAGAGTTATGCTGACATCAACAGTCATAAGGGATGGTATCACACATAACATGCTTTTTTTTCTTTTTTCTTTTCTACCAGACTTATTGCTGGGGCTCTGATCCTATATGGCTCCACTACTATTCCCAACAGCCTCCTTCGTTTTTTAATTTTTATTTTTTTAGGTAGAGTGTGAGAAACAAAGAGAGAAGTTACAGTGCCCCTTCTCCATTCAGGAAGCTTCCCTGTGCAGGTGTTCCCATATGGTGGTGTAAGTTGGTGGGGGGGAGCTCTTAAAACCCAGATCCTTGTGCGTGGTAAACTGCATACTCCACTGGGGGAGTCATCTCTTGCCCCGCTCCCCACTTTTTCTTCCAAACATCATGCTTCCATTTGTATTTCCTTGTCCTATCCTTGAGTGTAGACCAAGAAGTAGGTATTGTTCCTGTGTTTGTGGAAGAGACATGCTCAAAGAGACACATAAGTAACTAATTTCAGGGTGCCTGGGAACTGAAGTTTAGCAGGGTTTCAAGTCATAGGCCATTACCACTGTTATGAAGTTTTCCTGGCAAACAAAGTCACTCCATTATGAAAGACTAAAGGAACATTAATAACACATGTCTGTGTTAAAGTTAGACAGAAATCTAGTAAGGCAGTCAAATCACTTCAGAAATGAATTTGTCTACTTAGAGTTCTGTTTTATGACATTTAGTAGATTGTTAAACTTCACTAATTATAAATTTTGAAAATTCAGTTTGAGGCTGACAGACGTGCTTTTATCATCACTCTTAACTCTTTTGGCACTGAATTGAGCAAAGATGACCGGGAGACCCTCTACCCAAGGTGTGGCAAGCTTTATCCAGAGGGACTGCGCCTCTTAGCCCAAGCAGAAGACTTTGAACAGATGAAGAGAGTAGCAGAACATTATGGGGTATGTAATTTCATTGGGTTCCCAAGAAATCTTGAGTGATTTTGTCCTGCGTACTTTGGAAGTTCACACATCAAATTTACACTTCTTATCTAAAGTAGTTATAATGTTTGTAAAGCAGGAACCGGTAATCTTTAATTGTCTCTCTCAAATAAATACTTTAGATTTCTAACCAAAGCTAGTGATTTTTAAGATTGCTGCCGAGCAAGTACTTGTTTAAATCTCCAAGGAATGGTCATTTGAGCACTTCTTTTGAAGTGCTTGATAAAGCAAGTTCTCCAAGAGACCAGTGTAGTGTTCTGGAAATATGAGCTCATGTCAAAGTTATGTATAATAGTCTGACCCAGCAATTCTTTAACTGCCCATTAGATAAACAGGTTTAGGTACAGAATGTCTACTTGAAGCACAATGGAAAATATGAATATGTTGGTTTATGCCACTACCTTTGTTCAGTAGCCAGATTCAGGGAAAGGGAAGAGTGCTATTTCAACATCCAGTTATACTTGTGGAAGTGGGCATGTCTCAGCTTGAGGTTATACACTTCAGTCATTTTTCCCACTTCTGATTTGCAAACCATGACATTCAGACCCTCCAAGTAACTTTTTTCCGGAAGTATAAAGACACTCCTCTTCTCTTTATCTGTGAGCTTTTGAAGACAGGAAAGATGAAAGTAGGCTAACAACACATTAGCCTTTGTAACATCTTATATGTCATTGTAAGATGCTCTCTAGTATACTAAAACATTGAGCTTTTTCCCAATTTCCCTCTGGTCACACTTGAAATGTCATGTGGATTTTATGAATTGCTTTTCAAAATATTCATAAGAGAGATTACAAGGCCAGAGCACCACTCAGCTCTGATATATGTGGTACCAGGCATTGAAACTAAGGTCTGTGCACTATAGCTGAACTTTCTCCCCAAACTTAATATTGTCAGTTATTTTGAGCCTTTGAATGCAATACTGATCAAAGCGTAAGAATTTATGTTGAACCTCTATAATGTGACACACTGGCCCTAAGAATTGAATGTGGAAATCAACTCTGGCAGCATACATTGAAGTGCTTTTGAATTTTGTCTTGCTGAATAAGCCAATATGCTAGAATTTCACCCACGTTTTCTTTGTTTTGAAGGAATACAAACCTTTGTTTGAGGCTGTGGGTGATAGAAATGGAGGAAAGACATTGGAAGATGTGTTTTATGAACATGAGGTACGATACAAATGGAACTGCTTGTATATTCTTTCTCTTACTCTGGTTTTTACATACTCCCTTACTTTGGGTTTGTTTGTTTGTGTTGTTTTAATGGTTGATAAGATCAATTGATTAGGCGTATTCACACTTTGAAAGTCAATGACTATTAGTATCTTTACCTTGAGGAGCCAAGGCCTTCCTGTGGAATTGTTCTATCTAGACAGATTATGTGTACATAGTGAAAGTTGGAGAGGAATGCAGCAAATCCATGATTAACAAGGAAAACAAACTAGGAGATCATAAATACATATCACTTTTTAGCCAGTCCTGTCTTCAGGAAAAAATTATTTATGGTTATAATGTGACTCATGGCACAATTATAACACTTGGGAATTATTTGCATGGAAATCCATCCAGAGAGTCCATATAATTATTATATCCTAGATAGGTAAGAGAGTATTTAGTCCAAATCATGGTCTACTGAACTATTATTCCAAAAAGGAATTTGACAGGAAGTTGAGGGATTCCTGAGTAAATTCTCTCAGACACTAAGAAATTTTCTAGTGTTTTGTACTCATTTCCCTAGCCTGTTTCTGATAATAGGAGCTTCTAACTTTTTTTTTTTTTTTTTTTTTTAGCTTCTAACTTCTTGATTACTTCAAGGTTTTCAGAACTGTGTGAGGGACCCAATGCCTCTCCCTTTTTTAAAATGGGAAAGAATAAATGAATTGTTGCATTCTGTACCTGACCCCAGTTAAAATGTGTTTTGAAAAATATTCTCTTACTGATCAATTTTCTGTAGGAAAAAAACATACAATTATATTTCAAGCTGTTACAGAACATCTTATGCTCAGACTATTGCTGAGTCTAACTTCCAAGGCCTGGTTCAGTGCCCTGCAAGAGTATTAGACAAGCTACAAGCCTTTTCAAAATCTTAAAGTTAAAAGGGAAAAATAAAAAAGACTCTATGTTAGGGCAGGAGTAGATAACATAGTGCCTGTGCAAAGAGACTCTCATGCCTGAGGCTCCAAAGTCCCAAGTTCAATCCCCCACACTAACATAAGCCAGAGCTAGACAGTGCTCTGGTAGAAAAAAAAAAAAAAAAAAAAAACCTCTACATTATTGAGATAAAACCACTACCTAGAAACTGATTTGCATCACCTGCAAGGTTACATACACATACACCAAGGTTCTCCTAGAAAAAATACTGCTAAGATTTGGAACTTGTGATTCTCCAGTCTAATTTTTAAGTTACTATTGTCTGTCTTACTGTTGTCTGTGACTTGTGGAATTGCTATTGCTTTCAATATGACTCATTTTGGACACTGCTGCTGAAATGCATGTAACACATACCAGTGCAAGTGGATGTAGCCACGTATCAGTCTGTAATTTAGTATTGTTTCCTGAATATAGTATGCCTCAGGTAAGCTGATGGCCCATGTTTGTTTTCTTCCTCAGGTTCAAATGAATGTGCTGGCATTCAACAGGCAATTCCACTATGGTGTGTTTTATGCATATACAAAGCTGAAGGAACAAGAAATGAGAAATATTGTGTGGATAGCAGAATGCATTTCCCAGAGACATCGAACTAAAATTAACAGTTATATCCCAATCTTATAAGTCAAAGGCAGGCATCAACTGCAGAAAATCATAAATGTTAAGAGGATCTTATTTAGGAAAATAAAAGTAATTTTGTTATATTTTCTAGATTTCACAAAAATAATAATTGCCACAGCTTCATAAATTACAGATCCATTAGCAACACAATAAACTAACCCAGAAACAAAGATCTTTTTGGGGGCAGCCTTAACTTTTGTTTCCATATTTCTGTCAGATTCTTTACTAGATCTTAGATGCTAATTTCAATCCACCCTGTAGTACTTTTCTGGGTTTTGATTGTGTTAAAAAAAATCAGATGAAATAATAAAAAAATTATTTTGCTCTTCCTTTTTAGTGCTTCTCAGAAGACAAAAACAAAAAACTGAATGTCTGCTTTACTTTTTAGCTGGCTGTTTCTTCCCTTATTCTACTGGAATCTATAACTAACTATATGTGTAGACAACATGAACTACATTGGTGGGAAATATTAATATGCTTTGATCTGGTAGGCTTAGGAAAAGAACACAATTCAAATCATAAACTCTGGATGCACAGTATTAAAGTTATATTTTTAAATATTTCCTTTATGTATGTATTTGACAGAGACAGGGAGAAACTGAAAGAGAAAAAGGCAGGTGGAGTGAGAAAGAAAAATCGGCACCTGTAGCACTGCTTCACTACTTGTGACACTTCCCACCTGAAGGGAGGGAGCAGGGCCATGAACCAGGGTCCTTGCACACTGTAGCATGTTTGCTCTACCAAGTGTGCTACACTCAGCCCCCCCCCCCCAGCTTATATTTTATCTTTAAATAAAACATATATCTCTTTCTGGTTGTTTCCTCATGCTTTGCCTGAAAAATAAAGTAACCCCACTAATCACACTTTATTCAGTCAGAAACATGAATCACAGGTTAAGTTTTCAGGATAAGGGTTCTCTACAAACCCTCAGTAGAACTGGTGTACAGAGATACCCAGATAAAAGAAAAAAAACAATAAAACACTGCTTGAGTCATTTGCTTAAAAGAGAAAAATCACTAAATATAAAATTTAAATGGTTTATCTTTATTGTATATATTTTACATACTAATTTGAAAATTCTTTGGGGAGAATATTTACAGAACATATGTATATGCCAATATCTAGAATTAAATGCATAGACCATGAAATTTTCTGAAAAAATAGTAACAACTGGGATTGATTGATTGATTGATTGGCACCAGGGTGATCTGTTGGGACTCAATACCTATACAATGAGTGTACCACTCCCAGAGACATTTTTATTTTTTATAAAGACAGACACAAATTGAAAGGGAAGCAGATATATATATATATATATATATATATATATATATATATATATATATATCTGCTCCACTGCTTATGAAATTTCACCTCTGTAGGTAGAGACCTGGGTTTGAACCTGGGTCCTTGTGTATAGTGACACGTGCACTCTACTGAGTGCACCACAGCCTGCTTCTGATAAGGATTCTTTTTTTAAAATTTTAATTATATATTTATTTATTGGATAGAGACAGCCAGAAATTGAGAGGGAAGGGAGAGAGAGGGATAGAGAGGAAAAGAGAGACACCTGCAGCTCTAGTTCACCACTCTTGAAGCCTTCCCCCTGCAGGTAGGGACTGGGGTTTCGAACCTGGATCCTTGCACATTGTAACTTGTGCATTCAATCAGGTGCGCCACCACCCTGCCCCACCTCTGATAGGGATTCTTAAAACATAAGGGAAAATAGTGACTCATCAAGCCAGAAGGAAAACTAAGTGTTTTTCACCTGTGAGAGCAGATGCTCCCACAGCTTACTCCTGATAGCATGGGAAGGCATGCCCTGAGGAGGGCTCAATGCAGACCTGTCAACTAAGCTCAAAGAGGCCCCTTCCCTATATATGGCTTGGTTCTGAAAAGCCACTTCCTGATTTGCTCCTAGCTCCTGTAAGTCTTAATGTTAGATCCTGAATTAGAAACCTGCATTTTACATTTTAACCTATGGTTTCTGGGAAAGGGGACAGATTAAGATTTGCATTTCTTTAAAGTTTAACAGCAGAGATGCTGATAGGAGAAGGAAGCTTAGAGGTAAGTACTAAGATCATTCTCTCACTATCTCCTAACCATACAATTCAGCATGATGAGTGGAGACCCTTAAGTATCACAAGAAATGACCTTTAATTTTCCTTCCATGTAAACAATGAAGATTTTGATCCCCACAACCCTTCTCCCAAGCACCAGATCTAACCATGATTTGAATCAGGAGTGAGGAATCTCCCTATGGACCCTGGAAACAAACAGAATATGATCCTGTTAGAGATGAAGATATGCACACAGCAATTTGAAGAATTTGTCTTGAACTTTAATAGTCTTTAAAGGGATGATCTGAGATTTTGTTTCTGCTATGCCTTAGGATGCTGGTATACAGTAAAGATTATAGTTTCTATAATGTCCAAAAGTCACATATATTCAAGGGTAGCTAGCATAATGGTTATGCAAAAAGAATCTCATGCCTGAGGCTCCAAAGTCCCAAGTTCAGTCCCCTACATCACTATAAACCAGAGCAGAGCAGTGTTTTGGGGAAAAAAAAAAAAAAAAAGAGCAGTGTGAAAAACAATGAGGCAGGAGTTGGGTGGTAGTTCAACAGGTTAAACATAGGTGGCACAAAGCACAAGAACCCAAGGACCAGCATAAGGATCCCAGTTCAAGCCCCCGGTTCCCCACCTGCAGAGAAGTCGCTTCACAGGCAGTGAAGCAGGTCTGCAGGTGTCTATCTCTCCCCTCTCTGTCTTCCCCTCCTCTCTCCATTTCTCTCTGTCCTACCCAACAATGATGACAATAATAACTACAGCAATAAAACAACAGGGCAACAAAAGGGAATAAATAAATAAATATTAAAACAATGAGACAAAAAAATGCACTTCTATTTTCCTAAGTGATTGAAATTCCTTACCATCCCTTGCCCATTCTCCAAGGTCTATCATCACAGCCTAATGCAACTGGTCTTGTAACATTGTATTGCAAAGTTCATAACTCCCTGATTGTCTATAGCCTGCTCTGCTAAATCCCCCATGGACATCTCCACAGGCTTCTACCTACTTCCATCCATTTTGTAGGCAAGAATCAGACTGATCTTTAATAAGGCTTTTCAGCAGAAAATTATGTGGTATCTACAGGGCTCAAAGGTAGCAGCTGCCATTCTCAGGATCTTTTGAGAATATCTGAGAAGTGATAGGAGAACTGAGGAGAAAATGTTCTAATGCTTTAGGGAAAAGGTACATAGACTGAGG
The DNA here is from genome assembly GCF_950295315.1 of Erinaceus europaeus. Lineage (NCBI taxonomy): Eukaryota > Metazoa > Chordata > Mammalia > Eulipotyphla > Erinaceidae > Erinaceus > Erinaceus europaeus. The sequence continues at coordinate 169,197,737 of NC_080162.1, read as the reverse complement.
ACAGGAGGTAATGACCACTTGAATTTGAATGAGTTGAGCCAGGGATAACTATTTTTGGATAGTGAAAGAATTTACATAACCATTTTATGTATTCTTTTTTTTTTTTTTTTTTTACCAGAGAACTACTCAACTCTGGGTTATGGTGGTAGGGGAACTAAGCATGGGACTTTGTAGCCTTAGGTATGAGTGTCTTTCTACGTAATGGTTATGTTATCTCCTCTGCCCTCATATAAGCACCCCAACCATCACTCTCTCCCCAGAGAATAGTAGCATTATAATAAGACATTGAGAACTATAAACTTTTGTTAAAAAAAAAAAAAAAAGAAGAAGAAGCTTGATGATAATCAGACAGGAGTGGTTTCAATAGTAGCAACAAAGTCAAATATTTAAAAAGGGAAAACATTTAATTACATTTACTTTGGTGTTTTAGTTTCAGAAAAAAAGTTAGTTATTATTTGATTCATTTCTGTGATTTTTAGTCAATTCCTCTTCACTTTAAAAAATGGAAGCATTTGTACTTACATATATCGAATAGCACTGCTGAGAAATATGTGGCATTATCAGAATATATCATTTTTAGTGATTTCATGTCCTATAACTCACAAAAGTGAAGAATGAATATTGGATGTACAAACTATTATAAGAAGACCCAAACCATTTGCCTAAAGTGAAGATCATCCTTTTTCTCCTCCTTTACATCTTAACTATTCCATTTGGCCTCTGTCGATTATTTTCATCCTCTCACTCTTTGAACTGAGTCATCTTGTTCTAGAGTTTTCAGCTTCCATTGCTGACTGCAACTTTGGTGGCTAAGGTCCAGTCCTTAACAGTGATCAATATGGACAATATAGACAACATCTGCTTGCAATTATCTCCCAAAAGAAATGAGAATAAGATGAGAAGTTACATATAGAATCTAGTGAAGATGAGTAAATTATAAATAAACTTATCCTCAGACAATTAACACTGACTAGATTCACAAATGCCATCTGAAATTTAGAATACTGAGAAGTCATAAAAGTATATCAGTATCCCTAGGCAATAGTAGATTCCTGATTTACCTGAGATTATTGTTACTGATTAGCCACTGTGGGTCTCTTTTTGACAAAGTTGGAAAGAAGTTTAAACAAATTAAATGGTAAATGATAATGTGACCATTTCATGCAGCAAGAAATAGGCCACAAAATAAGACAGTGCTACCATAAGAATTGACTATGCTTATTTTACAGAATAATGTCTGCACAAATTTTTGATAGGTTGATACCAAAATATCAGGGTTTTTGTCCTTTCTTACCGAACTTGAACTGGCCTTACTAATTTTCTCATAAACAATAAAATTGAGAGGGGAAATTATTTGTTTAACTATCAAGGTGATTCAGCTTCCTCTGCTTGCTGAATTTTGGACTCACTAAATAATATTTCAATAGGAAAATTTGTCCTAGAGAGACTTCCAGAGGCTGGACAACATACTCTATGCTACACCTGAGGAAGATAGGTCCTGATATTGGGGAAACTTGGAACATTCCTACTCATGACCACAGAATGTGAGCTCAGATCTACAGGGATGAAGAGGTCACATAGGCTCCTAAGCTGAATATGGGCCCCAGATCACATCAAATCAATGGGATTTACAGTCAACAATATTTATACACCTTTCTCATATTTGGGAGCTACTCTCTTCCCTAAACCAGCTTTCTAATCCTTTTTCCAGCCATGACATCATCTCCCCCAGACAATAACTTGGATCCACCTGCATACTAGATTTCAGGCTTGGGGGGGAGGAAGAAAAAAAAAAACTAGTATAGCCACAGGCACTTTGGAATATAACTAAAATATGCCTACCTGCTATCTAGAAAACAGAGACCACACCAACTCTTCATCTGAACTATTACAGACTTTAGTTTCATGATTAGTCAACAATTTGTTTGGATTTATATGTCAATTCTCTTTTCAGCCACCAGGTTCCAGATGCTAGCATGATGCCAACCAGACTTTACTGGACAGACAACCCCACCAATGTGTTGTAGAGATCCGATAACCCAGAACAGTGTCCCTCTAGGGAAAGAGAGAGGGAGGCTGGGAGTATGGATCGACCTGTCAACGCCCATGTTCAGCAGGGAAGCAATTACAAAGCCAGTCCTTCCACCTTCTGCATCCTACAAAGACGTTGGGTCCATACTCCCAGAGAGATAAAGAAAAGGAAAGCTGTCAAGGGAGGAGATGGGATACAGAGTTCTGGTGGTGGGAATTGTGTGTAGTTGTACCCTTCTTATCCTATGGTTTTGTCAGTGTTCCCTTTTTATAAATAAAATAAATAATGAAAAAAAAAAAAGACATAAAGGCTCAAGAAACCCAGAGGGTCCCAAACAGAATTAACCCAGACCTAAAGACACCAAGACATGTCATACTTAGATTGGAAAGGAATAAGGATAAAGAAAGGATCCTGAAGGCTGCAAGAGAAAAACAAAGAGTCACCTACAGAGGAAAACCCATAAGATCATCAGCATACTTCTCCACACAAACACTACAGGCCAGAAGAGAATGGCAAGATATGTATCGAGTGCTCAATGAGAAAGGCTTTCAACCAAGAATATTATATCCTGCTAGACTGTCATTCAGACTAGATGGAGGCATCAAAACCTTCTCAGATAAGCAACAGTTGAAAGAAGCAACTATTAATAAGCCTGCCATGAAAGAAGTTCTGAAAGGTCTCCTATAAAAAGTCAGACCACCATAAATAGGCCATCTATCAGAACATTCTAAAAATCTACAAGAATGGCGTTAAAGTATGATATAAAAAAAATGGCAATGGCCCGAATTCACCTATTAAAAGGCACAGAGTAGGAGGACGGGTAAGAAAACACAACCCAACAATATGCTGTCTGCAGGAAACCCACCTAACTCAACAAGACAAACACAGACTCAAAGTGAAAGGATGGAAAACCATCATACAAGCCAATGGCCCACAAAAAGGGCAGGAATAGCTATTGTCATATTTGACACAATAGACTTTAAAATAAATAAAATTTAAAAAGATAAGCTGTTGTTTTCGACGGGCTATGTTGTTTTCGCCGGGCTGGCTTCACGGGCGGGTAACAGATGACCAGGGACTCATGGTTGAGCTGTAGGCTTTCTCTTTATTCATGCAGGACGCAGCACAATCTAAGCCGAGCTAAGCTAAACTAAAGGTACCCTAAAACTCACAATGCTGTCTTTATATATACTTGCCAAGTAGGGTGGAAACAGGATGTGACATAGAGAGGGTGGAGAGAAAAGTGACTGGTGACAATCAGAGTGTGACAAGGAGAGGATCAGGGTGTGACAAGGAGAGGGGGTGGAGCAAAAACATATCATGAAACAGTGGGGATTGAACCAATGCCCTGGAGAGAGGTGCTTGTTAACAGGGGTTATGTAAATAGAATGAAGTGGTTATGTAAATAGAATAGTGTTAAGCAGGGGGGATTTAAACCAAATGAAACAGAAGGGGTCTCATGCATACCAACAGATAACGATGGGGAGTCGGACGGTAGCACAGTGGGTTAAGTGCACATGGTGTAAATTGCAAGGACCAGCTTAAGGACCAGTTCAAGGCCCCAGCTCCCCACCTACAGGGGAGTCACTTCACAGGCAGTGAAGCAGGTCTGTAGGTGTCTCTCTCCCCCTCTCTGTCTTCCCCTCCTCTCTCCATTTCTCTCTGTTCTGTCCAACAATGACAACAACAATAATAACTACAACAATACAACAACTAGGGAAACAAAAGGGTATAAATAAATATTTTTTAAAAGATAGCGATGGACATTACTTAATGCTCAGAGGATCAGTAACCCAGAGGACTTAACAATTATTAACATCTATGCACCCAATGAGAAGCTATCTAAATGCATCAAACATCTACTGAAAGTGCTACAGCAATATATTAATAGCAACACAGTAGTATTAGGGGACCTGAACACCCCACTATCTCAACTTGACAGTTTATCCAGGCAGAAAATCAATAAAAAAATGAGAAGATTGATAAACTAGAACTATTGGACATTTTCAGAATTATTCACCACAAGAAGCTGGAATACACATTCGACTCAAGTCCACATGGGTCATTCTCAAAGAAAGACCATCTATTAAACCACAAAGACAGTATCAGCAAATTCAAGTGCATTAAAATCATCCCATGCACACATTGGAATTAAACTAACACCACAGTGGAATTAAACTAACACTTAACAATTAACAAAACATTAGTAATAGTCCAAGAATGTGGAAGCTCAACAGTGCACTACTTAATAACTACTGGGTCAAAGGGGAAATAATGGAAGAAATCAAAATGTTTCAAGAATTCAATGAAAATGAAGACACAAGCTATCAAAATATTTGGGACACAGCTGAGGCAGTACTGAGAGGAAAGTTCATAGCCATATAAGCACACATTAGAAAACAGAAAAAGCACAAATAAACAACCTAATTTCACTAATCTTCATTAATTTTCATTAATCTTAAAGACCTATAAGAAGAACAAAGGAACACTAAAGCAACCAGAAGGACAGAAATAACTGAAGTCAGGTCAGAAATAAATAACATTGAAAATAAGAAAACCATACAAAAGATCAATGAAAGTAAATGTTGGTTCACTGAAAGAGTGAACAAAATTCACAAACTTTTAGCCAGACTCACAAAAAAAAAAAAAAGGGGAGAAGACCCAAATAAATTGGATAATAAATGAAAGAGGAGATATCACAACAAATACCACAGAAATTCAACATACCATGTGAGGCTTCTATGAACAACTATATGCCACCAGGCTAGAGAACCTGGAAGAAATGGAAGATTCCCTGGACACCTACAAACTTCCAGAATGAAATAAAGAGGAACTAGATAATATGGACAGGCCCATCACAGCCAATGAAATTGATATAGGCTACAAAATTACCATTCAAATTCAGTGGCATTCCTCTATGCAAATACTAAGGTAAAAGAAATTAAATCCAGACATCAATTTCTTTTACTGTAGCAACAAAAACAATAAAATATCTAGGAATAAACCTAAGCAAAGAAGTGAAAGACTTGTATACTGAAAAGTATGAGTCACTACTCAAGGAAATTGAAAAAGACACAAAGAAGTGGAAAGATATTCCATGTTCATGGGTTGGAAGAATTAATATCATCAAAATGAATATACTACCCAGAGCAATCTACAATTTTTTTTTATTTATAAAAAGGAAACATTGAAAAAAAACATAGGATAAGAGGGGTACAACTTCACACAATTCCCACCACCAGAAATTTGTATCCCATCCCCTCCCCTGATAACTTTCCTATTCTTTTTATTTTATTTTATTTTATTATATTTTATTTTATTTATTTTCCCTTTTGTTGCCCTTTTTATTGTTGTAGTTATTGTTGTTACTGATATCATAGTTGTTGGATAGGACAGGGAGAAGTGGAGAGAGGAGAGGAACACAGAGGGGGGAAGAGTCGCCTGTGAAGCAACTCCCCTGCAGGTGGGAGGCCAGGGGCTCGAATCAGGATCCTTACTCCAGTCCTTGCACTTTGCGCCACCTGCACTTAACCCACTGTGCTACTGCCTGACTCCCAGCTTTCCTATTCTTTAACCCTCTGGGACTATGGACCCAAGGTCATTGTGGGATGCAGAAGGTGGAAGGTCTGGCTTCTGTAATTGCTTTCCCGCTGAATATGGGCGTTGATAGGTCGATCCATACTCCCAGCTTGTCTCTCTCTTTCCCTAATGGGGAAGGGCTCTGGAGAAGCAGAGCTCCAAGACACATTGGTGGGGTTGTCTGTCCAGTAAAGTCTTGTTGGCATCATGCTAGCATCTGGAACCTGATGGCTGAAAAGAGAGTTAACATACACAGCCAAACAAATCGTTCAACAATCATGGACATAAAGGCTGGAATAGTGTAGATGAAGTGTTGGGAGGTCCTCCATTTTGTAGCCATCTACAAATTTAATGCTATCCCCATTAAGATCCCAAACACATTTTTTAGAAGAATAGGACAAATGCTACAGATGTTTATCTGGAACCAGCAAAGACCTATAATTTCCAAAACAGTCTTGAGAAGAAAGAACAGAACTGGAGGCAACACACTCCCAGATCTCAAATTGTATTATAGGACCATTGTCATCAAAACTGCTTGGTTCTGGAACATAAATAGACACACTAACCAGTGGAACAGAACTGAGAGCCTCCACACCTATGGACTTCTAATCTTTGACAAAGGTGCCCAGACTATTAAATGGGGAAAGCAGAGTCTCTTCAACAAATGGTGTTGGAAAAAAAGGGTTGAACCATGCAGAAGAGTGAATCTGAACTGCTATATTTCACCAAACACAAAAGTAAATTCCAAGTGGATCAAGGATTTGGATGTGAGACCACAAACTATCAGATACTTAGAGGAAAATACTGGCAGAACTCTTTTCCACAAAAATTTGAAAGACATCTTCAATTAAATGAATCCAGTTACAGAGAAGACTAAGGCAAGCATAAACCTATAGGACTATGTCAAATTAAAAAGCTTCTGCACAGCAAAAGAAACCACTACCCAAGCCAAGAGACCCCTCACAGAATGGGAGAAGATCTTTACATGCCATACATCAGACAAGAGGCTAATAAAAAAATAAAGAGCTTGCCAAACGCAACAACAAGAAAACAAATAATCCCATCAAAAAATGGGGGGAGGACATGGACAGAATATTCACCACAGAAGAGATCCAAAAGGCTGAGAAACACATGAAAAAATGCTCCAAGTCTTTGATTGTCAGAAAAATGTAGAGACAACAATGAGATACCACTTCACTCCTGTGAGAATGTCATATATCAGAAAAGGTAGCAGCAACAAATGCTGGAGAGGGTTTGGGGTCAAAGGAACCCTCCTACAGTGCTGGTGGGAATGTAAGTTGGTCCAACCACTGTGGAGAGCAGTCTGGGAACTCTCAGAAGGCTAGAAATGGACCTACCCTATGATCCTGCAATTCCTCTTCTGGGGATATATCCTAAGGAACTCAACACACCCTTCCAAAAAGATTTGTGTATATGAATGTTCTTAGCAGCACCATTTGTAATAGCCAAAACCTGAAAGCAACCCAGGTGTCCAACAACAGATGAGTGGCTGAGCAAGTTGTGGTATATATACACAATGGAATACTACTAAGCTATTAAAAACAGTGACTTCACTGTTTTCAGCCGATCTTGGATGGACCTTGAAAAAATCATGTTGAGTGAAATAAGTCAGAACAGAAGGATGAATATGGGATGATCTCACTCTTAGGCAGAAGTTGAAAAATGTGTTGAAGATCAGAAAAGAAAACATAAGTAGAACCTGAACTGGAGTTGGTGTTTTGCACCAAAGTAAAAGACTCTGAGGTGGTTGGGGTGGAGAGTACAGGTCCAAAAGGATGGCAGATGACCTAGTGGGGGTTGTATTGTTATGTAGAAAACTGAGAAGTGTTATGCATGTACAAACTATTATATTTGCTGTTGAATGTAAAACATTAATCCCACAATAAAGAAATTTAAAAAAATAATAATCCTTCAATATAATAAAATAGTTGTTCTGAAAACATTAGGTGATTTATATGCCATATGATTAAATGGAACAATGGTGTTCAGTAGTCACTGCTGAATATTGCCAACAGATATTTGTATTCACTCTGTAGTTCTTTCTAAGTCCTTCCTAAGTCACCTATTCTACAATGATCTTTGTGAGTCTAGTTCTTTAGACACTGTGCTACCTCCCAGACCTACAGTGATCTTTGAGATGGCCAGGATAAGTATAGTTTTCAGCACAGATCATCTGCAAATAAATCTCAGCTCCAATTTGAAGTAACTACCTCTATACCTTTTGAAGACAGAAATTCTAGTTTCAGAAACAAACAGCTTCAGCTGACAGTATAGCAATCTTGTTTTCCAGTAAGACTTGTTTACTCCAGATTCAGTGATTTTGTGGGCCTAGCTGTTCAGAGGTGAAAATCGTTATTACCTTAGTCATTTTTTAAAACATATAACATAAAACTTTAAATAAATTATACACATTCAGATTTGACTTTCATGGGCTTTTAAAATTAAAGTAGTAAAAATTAAATTAAAGCAATGAATTTTATTTAGTTGTGAATGCTGAGATGCAGGTTTCATTGTATAAGATATTCACTATTTCACATTTTAGACTCATTTCAAAGTCATTTTTACTTTTAATGTTTGCTTAACAGTGAAATATTAACATATCTCAGCTTACTTCTACATATCTATGTTCTACAGTATGATGAATCTTTTTTTTACTGGAGGGAATTAATTATTTACAGTCAAAAGTAAAATACAGTAGTTTTTACATGTGTAATATTTCTCAGAGCTGAACCCTCCTCCCGCCCCCAGCCCTCCACAAATTAGTGAAAATGTAAAAAGGAAACATAAAGCCAAAATATTAATTATTTTCATGATTTGATGTTTTTAATTAAATAGATTTCTTAAGTTTTATGGAGGCATGGAAGTGTGGGTGATCATGAATCCTAGCTCCCTATGTTTGGGGCATGTAGTTGTCTGCAAGATTCACCTTTTTGTTGTGAGGATAGTGGCTTATACTGAATAAATCTTTCAAAATCTTAAAGGCTTTGAGTAGATTTGAAGAGGGTTACATAAGATCTACATGTGTAAGGGGCCATTCAGTGACACACTTGATAGAGAAGGCATGTTACCATGTTCAAGGACACAGGTTCAAGTCCCTGGTCCCCACCTGCAGGGACAAAGCTTCACAAACAGTGAAGCAATGTTCCAGTTGTCTCTCCATCTCTATCTCCTCTTCCCTCTTCTGTCTCTCTGTTCAGTAAATAAATAAATAAGTAAAATATAAAAAACAAAATAATTTTAAGAGATCTGCATATACAAATAAAAATGTCACATTATAGGAAATCAATACTTTAATTTTATTCTTTTTTTTTCTTTTTACCAAAGCACTGCTCAGCTCTGACTTGTGGTGCAGGAGATTGAACCTGGGAACTCAGAGCCTCAGACATGAGAATCTGTTTATATAACCATTATGCTATTGAGACAAACAAGGGCTAACTTTTAGAAGAGGAAAGCAAGGGTTAACTTCTTAGTTAAAGGGAAATGGGCCCTATGTCAGATTGATGTGGTTTACAGTTAACGGTATTTATATACTTTGCCCATATTTGGGAGCTACTCTCTGCCCTGATTTCAGATTTCTAGGCCTATTCCCAACTCTGACACCATCTTCCCAGACAATACTTTTAGCCTACCTGCATATTAGTTGTCGATCTCGGGCAAAAATTAGTAAAGTCCTGGGCCCCTTGGAATATAAATAAAATAAACTTCCTAGCTTATTCCAACATGAAGACTCAAAAATCTCATTGGCTGTATTCTTGCCTTTAGGTTACTGATTATTAAATAATTTGTCCTGCTTTATATCATACCACCTTTCAGCCATCAGGTTGTAGATGCCACAATGAAACTATCCTGACTTCCCTGGGCAGATGGCCCCATTCATCCATCCAGATCCCCGCCTCAATAGGGAAATAAAGAGACAGGCTGATGGTATGGATAGACCTGCCAACACCCATGTCCAGTAGAGAAATAGTTACAGAAGCCAGACCTTCCACCTTCTGCACCCCATACTGATCCTGGGTCATACTCCTGGAGGGATAAAGAATAGGGAACCTTCCCATGGAGGGAATGAAATACAGAACTCTGATGGTGGGAATTGAACTACCCTACAATCTTGCTAGTCATTATTAAATCACTAATAAATTTTTTTAAAACTTATCATATCAACAAACAAAAAAGAAATAAAGAGGGAGTCGGGCGGTAGCGCAGCGGGTTAAAGCGCATGTGGCGCAAAGCACAGGGACCGGCATAAGCATCCTGGTTTGAGCCCCTGGCTCCCCACCTGCAGGGGAGTCGCTTCACAGGCGGTGAAGCAGGTCTGCAGGTGTCTATCTTTCTCTCCCCCTCTCTGTCTACCCCTCCTCTCTCCATTTCTCTCTGTCCTATCCAACAACAACAACAACAATAATAACTACAGCAATAAAACAACAAGGGCAACAAAAGGGAAAAGAAATAAACATAAAAAAAAGAAATAAAGAAAGACATTCTGTTCAACTGAATAAGCAATTTGGAGATGAAAACCAGTGAGAAAGGGATCCCTATCTGGCCAGCAATGTCAATCACTGAGATGATGGAAGGAAAGACATCATAATCTGTTTGCTCTCATATCAAACTGAAATCATAATCCAAAGCATCCAACTTTACTTTGTAGAACTCCTGATGTTCTGACCCATAAAATACATTAAATAACAGTACTTTTTTATTTTTATTTATAAAATGGAAACACTGACAAGGCCATAGGATAAGAGGAGTACAACTCCACATAATTCCCACCACTAGAACTCTATATCCCATCCCATCCCCCTGATAGCTTTCCTGTTCTTTAACCCTCTGGGAGTATGGACCCAAGGTCATTGTGGGATGCAGAAGGTGGAAGGTCTGGCTTCTGTAATTGCTTCCCCACAGAACATGGGCATTGACAGGTCAATCCATACTGCGTCCTGTCTCTCTCTTTCCCTGGTGGAGCAGGGTTCTGGGGAAGCAGGGCTCCAGGACACATTGGTGAGGTCATCTTCCAAGGGAAGTCCAGTTGGTATCACTCACATGTTTGAACCCAGGTCCTTAGACTGTAATATGTGCACTCAACCAGGTGTACCACCACCCGACCCCTATTTTTTTATTTTTAAACATTTTCATTTATTATTGGATAGAGACAGAGAAATTGAGACTAAGGCAAAGCAGTATGACAGCTTTTGTCGGAAATCCAAAGGACCCACCATAAGAGTTACTTAAATGCTTTACATACACAGAAGGTTCAGTGGTGCACTGGGTTGAGCACTCATGTTATCATGCACAAGCACCTGGATTCAAGTACCAATTCCCCACCTGAAATGGGCCAGTTTCACTATCTCCCCATTCACTCGCAATTTCTCTGTGTCTTATCAAATAAAAATAAAATAATAAATTTTAAAAAAGAAAGTGACCCTCTTCTATAAAAGAGACTGTAGGCATAAAGGGAAGCAAGGGAAAAGAGAGAGAGAGAGAGAGAGAGAGAGAGAGAATGAAGCTGGAGAGAGAGAAACCAGACAATTACCCTCTACAGAACCTTGTCCTCAATGTGGAACAACAGTGGTAGGGACTGTCCCACTCTCCTAGGAGACTGGGTCAAAATACTCAACCATTTTAAGAAGACAGTTCCTGAAATGAATGCAACCTAGAATGGTCCTAGCTATGAGAGCTCAGGCCTGTAGGAATGTAGAGGTTACACAGGCTCCTGTGCTGAATATGGACCCCAGATCAAATCAATGGGGTTTACAGCTGATGACATTTATATATTTTTCCCATATTTAGGAGTTACTTTCTTCCCTGATCCAGCTTTCCAGTCCTATTTCCAACTCTGACAGTATCTCCCCCCACAATATCTTCAGTCCACCTGCATATTAGATGTCAGGCTCAGGCAAAAATTGGTAAAGTCATGGGCCCCTTGGGATATATCTAATATAGACTTTCTAGTTTTTGACAAAATAGAGACCCCCAAATCTCATCATTCTCTTCTTACGTTTAGACTCCGGATTATTAAACAATCTGCTCTGCTTTGTGTATTTTTTTAATTTTAATTTATTTCTTTATTGGGGAATTAATGTTTTACATTCAACAGTAAATACAATAGTTTGTACATGCGTAACATTCCCCAGTTTCCCATTTAACAATACAACCCCCACTATGTCATTTATCATCCTTCATGGACCTGTATTCTCCCCACCCACACACCCCAGAGTCTTTTTTTTTAATATAATTTATTTCTTTATTGGGGAATTAATGTTTTACATTCAACAATAAATAAAATAGTTTGTACATGCATAACATTCCCCAGATTCCCATTTAACAATACAACCCCCAATATGTCATTCATCATCTTTCATGGACCTGTATTCTCCCCACCCACTCACCCATGCCAGACTCTTTTACTTTGGTGCAATACGCCAATTCCATTTCAGGTTCTACTTGTGTTTTCTTTTTTTTTTTTTTAATTTATTTATTTATTTATTTATTTATTTTTATTAAAGAAAGGATTAATTAACAAAACCATAGGGTAGGATGGGTACAACTCCACAGAATTCCCGCCACCCAATCTCCATAACCCACCCCCTCCCCTGATAGCTTTCCCATTCTCTATCTCTCTGGGAGCATGGACCCAGGGTCATTGTGGGTTGCAGAAGGTAGGAGGTCTGGCTTCTGTAATTGCTTCCTCGCAGAACATGGGCGTTGACTGGTCGGTCCATACTCCCAGTCTGCCTCTCTCTTTCCCTAGTAGGGTGTGTCTCTGGGGAAGCTGAGCTCCAGGACACATTGGTGGTGTCTTCAATCCAGGGAAGTCTGGCCGGCATCTTGATGACACCTGGAACCTGGTGACTGAAAAGAGAGTTAACATACAAAGCCAAACAAATTGTTGAGCAATCATGGACCCAAAGCTTGGAAAAGTGGAGAGGAAGTATTAGGGAGGTACTCACTGCAAACTCTAGTATACTTCTGCTTTCTTACTTTGGTGCCATACTCCAAACTCAGTCAATTTCTGCTTTGCGTTTCTACTTCTTCTTTTTTTTTTTTTTTTACATGCATAACATTCCCCAGATTCCCATTTAGCAATACAACCCCCACTATTTCATTCATCATTTTTCATGGACCTGTATTCTCCCCACCCACCCACCCACCCCAGAGTCTTTTACTTTGGTGTAATACTCCAATTCCATTTCAGGTTCGACTTGTGTTTTCTTTTCTAATCTTGTTTTTCAACTTCGGCCTGAGAGTGAGATCATCCCATATTCATCCTTCTGTTTCTGACTTATTTCACTCAACATGATTTTTTCAAGGTCCATCCAAGATCGGCTGAAAACGGTGAAGTCACCATTTTTTACAGCTGAGTAGTATTCCATTGTGTATATATACCACAACTTGCTCAGCCACTCATCTGTTGTTGGACACCTGGGTTGCTTCCACGTTTTGGCTATTACAAATTGTGCTGCCAAGAACATATGTGTACACAGATCTTTTTGGACGGATGTGTTGGGTTCCTTAGGATATATCCCCAGGAGGGGAATTGCAGGGTCATAGGGTAGGTCCATTTCTAGCCTTCTGAGAGTTCTCCAGACTGTTCTCCACAGAGGTTGGACCAATTGACATTCCCACCAGCAGTGCAGGAGGGTTCCTTTGACCCCACACCCTCTCCAGCATTTGCTGCTGTTACCTTTTCTGATGTGTGACATTCTCACAGGAGTGAAGTGATATCTCATTGTTGTCTTGATTTGCATTTCTCTGACAATCAGAGACTTGGAGCATTTTTTCATGTGTTTCTTGGCCTTTTGGATCTCTTCTGTGGTGAATATTCTGTCCAATTCCTCCCCCCATTTTTGGATGGGGTTATTTGTTGTCTTGTTGTTGAGTCTGGTAAGCTCTTTATATATGTTGGTTATTAAACTCTTATCTGATGTATGGCATGTAAAGATCTTCTCCCATTCTGTGAGGGGTCTCTTGATTTGGGTAGTGGTTTCTTTTGCTGTGAAGAAGCTTTTTAATTTGATGTAGTCCCATAGGTTTATACTTGCCTTAGTCTTCCTTGTAATTGGATTCATTTCATTGAAAATGTCTTTAAAATTTATGCGGAAAAAAGTTCTTCCAATATTTTCCTCTAAGTATCTGATAGTTTCTGGTCTAACATCCAAGTCCTTGATCCACTTGGAATTTACTTTTGTATTTGGTGAAATACAGTGATTCAGCTTCATTCTTCTGCATGTTTCAACCCATTGTTTCCAACACCATTTGTTGAAGAGACTCTGCTTTCCCCATTTAATAGTCTGGGCCCCTTTGTCAAAGATTAGATGTCCATAGGTGTGGGGCCTCATTTCTGGGCTCTCAATTCTATTCCACTGGTCAGTGTGTCTGTTCATGTTCCAGTACCAAGCAGTTTTGATGACAATGGCCCTATAATATAGTTTGAGATCTGGCAGTGTGATGCCTCCAGTTCTGTTCTTTTTTCTCAAGATTGTTTTGGCAATTCTAGGTCTTTTCTGGTTCCAGATAAACATTTGTAGCATTTGTTCTATTCTCCTAAAAAATGTGCTTGGGATCTTGATGGGGATAGCATTAAATTTGTAGATGGCTCTGGGTAATATATTCATTTTGATGATGTTAATTCTTCCAACCCATGAGCATGGAATATCTTTCCACTTCTTTGTGTCTTTTTCAGTTTCTTTGAGTAGTGACTCATAATTTTCAGTATACAAGTCTTTCACTTCTTTGGTTAGGTTTATTCCTAGATATTTTATTGTTTTTGTTGCTATAGAAAAAGGAACTGATTTCTGGATTTCAATTTCTTTTAACTTAGTGTTTGCATAGAGGAATGCCACTGACTTTTGAATGTTAATTTTATAGCCTGATACATTACTGTATTGCCTGATGATTTCCAAAAGCTTCTTGCTAGATTCCTTAGGTTTTTCCATGTATACTATCATGTCATCTGCAAATAAGGAGAGTTTGACTTCTTCTCTTCCAATCTGTATTCCTTTAATTCCTTGCTCCTGCCTGATTGCTATGGCAAGAACTTCCAACACTATGCTGAATAGTAATGGTGATAGTGGGCAGCCCTGTGTAGTACCTGATCTGAGGGGAAATGCTTCCAGTTTTTCACCATTGAGTATGATGTTGGCTGTAGGTTTGCTATATATAGACTCCACTATCTTCAGGAATTTCCCATCTATTCCGATTTTTTGTAGTGTTTTGATCATAAAGGGATGTTGTATTTTGTCAAAGGCTTTCTCTGCATCTATTGATATGACCATGTGGTTTTTGGTCTTGCTTTTGTTGATGTGGTGGATCACATTGATTGATTTACATATATTAAACCAACCTTGCATGCCTGGGATAAACCCCACTTGGTCATGATGAACAATTTTTTTGATATACTGCTGTATCCAGTTGGCTAGAATTTTGTTCAATATTTTCGCATCTATGTTCATCAGAGATATTGGTCTGTAGTTTTCTTTTTTGGTTGTGTCCCTGTCTGCTTTTGGTATCAGGGTGATGTTGGCTTCATAGAAGCTGGCAGGGAGTATTCCAGTGTCTTCAATCCTCTGGAAGACTTTTAAAAGTAGAGGTATTAGTTCTTCTTTGAAAGTTTTGTAGAATTCATTTGTAAAACCATCTGGTCCAGGACTTTTATTTTTGGGAAGATTTTTGATAACTGTTTCAATTTCATTAGCTGTGATGGGCCTGTTCATGTTATCCACTTCCTCTTTACTTAGTTTTGGAAGTTGGTAGGTATCTAGGAAATCATTCATTTCTTCCAGGTTCTCTAACTTGGTGGCATATAGTTGTTCATAGAAGCCTCGCATGATATGTTGAATTTCTGCAGTGTCTGTTGTGATATCTCCTCTTTCATTTACTATCCGATTTATTTGGGTCTTCTCCCTTTTTTGTTTTGTGAGTCTGGCTAAAGGTTTGTCGATTTTGTTTACTCTTTCGAAGAACCAACATTTACTTTCATTGATCTTTTGTATGGTTTTCCTATTCTCAATGTTATTTATTTCTGCCCTAACTTTAGTAATTTCTGTCCTTCTGGTTGCTTTAGGGTTCCTTTGTTGTTCTTCTTCTAGGTCTTTAAGATGTGCAATCAGGCTGTTTATTTGTGCCTTTTCTTGTTTCCTAATGTGTGCTTGTATAGCTATGAACTTCCCTCTTAGGACTGCTTTAGCTGTGTCCCAAATATTTTGATAGCTTGTGTCTTCATTTTCATTGAACTCTCGAAACATTTTGATTTCTTCCTTGATTTCCTCTTTGACCCAGATGTTGTTAAGAAGTGTACTGTTGAGCTTCCACATTTTGGTACTGTTACTAATCTTTTGTTGATTGTTAAGTGTTAGTTTAATTCCACTGTGGTCTGAGAAGATGCTTGGGATGATTTCAGTGCTCTTGAATAGGCTGATGCTGTCTTTGTGGCCTAACATATGGTCTATCCTTGAGAATGATCCATGTGGATTTGAGTAAAATGTGTATTCCAGTTTCTTGGGATGAATGACTCTGAAAATGTCCAATAGTTCTAGTTTATCTATCTCTTCATTTAGCTCCCTTATGTCTTTACTGATTTTCTTCCTGGATGATCTGTCAAGTTGAGAGAGTGGGGTGTTGAAGTCCCCTACTATGATTGTGTTACTGTTAATATATTGCTGTAGCTCTTTCAGTAGAAGTTTGATGTATTTAGATGGCTTCTCATTGGGTGCATAGATATTAATAATTGTTAAGTCCTCTTGATTGACTGATCCTCTGAGCATTAAGTAGTGTCCATTCCTATCTTTTTTAATCTTATCTATTTTAAAGTCTATCATGTCAGATATGAGAATAGCTGTTCCTGCCCTTTTTTGTGGGCCATTGGCTTGAATGATAGTTTTCCATCCTTTCACTTTAAGTCTGTGTTTGTCTTGTTGCGTTAGGTGGGTTTCCTGTAGACAACATATTGTTGGGTTGTGTTTTCTGATCCATCTTCCTACTCTGTGTCTTTTAATAGGTGAATTCAGGCCATTCACATTTATTGATATCAAAGACTGAAGATATTTTAACGCCATTCTTGTAGAGTTTTAGAGTGTTTTGATATATGTTCTATTTGTGGTGGTCTGGTTGTTTATAGGAAACCTTTCAGAACTTCTTTCAAGGCAGGCTTGGTGATGGTTGCTTCCTTCAACTGTTGCTTGTCTGAGAAGGTTTTGATGCTTCCATCTAGTCTGAATGACAATCTAGCAGGATATAGTATTCTTGGCTGAAAGCCTTTCTCATTGAGCACTCGATAGATATCTTGCCATTCTCTTCTGGCCTGTAGTGTTTGTATGGAGAAGTCTGCTGCTAATCTTATGGGTTTTCCTTTGTAGGTGACTCTTTGTTTTTCTCTTGCAGCCTTGAGGATCCTTTCTTTATCCTTATTCCTTTCCAATCTAAGTATGACATGTCTTGGTGTCTTTAGGTCTGGGTTAATTCTGTTTGGGACCCTCTGGGCTTCTTGAATCTTTATGTCTTTGGTGTTGTCTAGACTAGAGAAATTTTCAGCTATTATGGCCTGGAGAACGCTTTCTTCCTCCCCTTCTCTTTCTTCCTCTGGTAAGCCAATAATGCGTATATTGTTTCTTTTGAAGTCATCCCATAGGACTCTGTTGTTGTTTTCAGCATCTCTTAATCTCTTTTTGAGATCTCTTACTTCTTTTTTAGTTGTCTCTAATTCATCCTCAATCTTGCTAATTCTGTCTTCAGCCTCATTGATTCTATTCTCTCTGCCCTCTACTGCTTTCTGGAGTTCATCTATTTTGTTGCCCTGCTCTGATACTGTTTTAGCTTGTTCAGCTAGTTGCCTTCTTAGCTCAGCAATTTCAGCTTTCAGCTCTCTAATAACCATGAGATTATTAGAATTTTCTTCCATATTCTCATTTGTTGTTCCTGCAGTTCTGATTACAATTTTTTCAAATTCTTTACTCACTCCTGTTATTATTTCCTTAGCTAATGTTTGGATGTTGAACTCGTTGTTTTGTGCTTCGCCCTCTGGAGGACTTTTAGCTGGACTCTTGTCCTGGTTCGAGTCTCCATTATTTTTTCTTGTTGTTTTAACCATTTTATATAAGTTAACAGTTTTTTCAATCCCTGAGTTGGAGTTCAGTGGTGTAAAAGCCTTTTTTTTTTTCCCCCTGTAGGCTATGGTATCCTGAGGGCTTTTAAACTATCAATAGGCTTCTTGGCTTAATCAATGACTCCTGACCAAGAGATAAAGCAGGGTGTGGCAGAGATAATCCAGTGGTTATGCAAAGAGACTTTCACAGCCCTTCAGCTATGCCACCGAGGTATAGGTCTTCTCCTGAGTTTCCCGGTTAGATCTCTGTGCCCTGGTGTCCCTCCCTGTTGCTGCTCCAGATTCTGAGGGTAGTAGCAATGGAGACTCAGAGTTGTACTTGGTGAGTCTCTGGGGAGTCCTTTCCTCCCTTCAGCTGTCCCCTTGTTGGTGGAGCAGACTGGAGGTGGTGTCTCCACTGACAAACTGTCGAACTGTTAGCAGTCACTTAATCTCTCCTTAGGCCCCTCTCTCCTCTCTGTCACCAGCCACGCGTGTTTGTACTCACGGGTGATTTACTGGGTTTCTGTGGTCATTCTAGTCCTGTCTTGTTTCGGTCCGGGTGGTCTCCTTTGGTATTCCTAGTTGATCCAGTCTACTTGTGTTTTCTTTTCTAATCTTGTTTTTCAACTTCGGACTGAAAGTGAATCACTCAACATGATTTTTTCTAGGTCCATCCAAGATCGGCTGAAAACAGTGAAGTCACCATTTTTTACAGCTGAGTAGTATTCCATTGTGTATATATACCACAACTTGCTCGGCCACTCATCTGTTGTTGGATACCTGGGTTGCTTCCACGTTTTGGCTATTACAAATTGTGCTGCCAAGAACATACGTGTACACAGATCTTTTTGGATGGATGTGTTGGGTTCCTTAGGATATATCTCCAGGAGAGGAATTGCAGGGTCATAGGGTAGGTCCATTTCTAGCCTTCTGAGAGTTCTCCAGACTGTTCTCCACAGAGGTTGGACCAATTTACAATCCCACCAGCAGTGCAGGAGGGTTCCTTTGACCCCACACCCTCTCCAGCATTTGCTGCTGTTCCCTTTTCTGATATATGACATTCTCACAGGAGTGTAGTGATATCTCATTGTTGTCTTTATTTGCATTTCTCTGACAATTAGAGACTTTGAGCATTTTTTCATGTGTTTCTCAGCCTTTTGGAGCTCTTCTGTGGTGAATTTTCTGTCCAAGTCCTCCCCAAATTTTTGGATGGGGTTATTTATTGTCTTGTTGTTGAGTCTGGCAAGCTCTTTATATATGTTGGTTATTAAACTCTTATCTGATGTATGGCATGTAAAGATCTTCTCCCATTCTGTGAGGGGTCTCTTGGTTTGGGTAGTGGTTTCTTTTGCTGTGAAGAAGCTTTTTAATTTGATGTAGTCCCATAGGTTTATACTTGCCTTAGTCTTCTTTGTTATTGGATTCGTTTCATTGTAAATGTCTTTAAAATTTATGCGGAAAAGAGTTCTGCCAATATTTTCCTCTAAGTATTTGAGAGTTTGTGGTCTAACATCCAAGTCCTTGATCCACTTGGAATTTACTTTTGTATTTGGTGAAATACAGTGATTCAGTTTCATTCTTCTGCATGTTTCAACCCATTGTTTCCAACACCATTTGTTGAAGAGACTCTAATTTCCCCATGTAATAGTCTGGGCCCCTTTGTCAAAGATTAGATGTCCATAGGTGTGGGGCCTCATTTCTGGGCTCTCAATTCTATTCCACTGGTCAGTGTGTCTGTTCATGTTCCAGTACCAAGCAGTTTTGATGACAATGGCCCTATAATACAGTTTGAGATCTGGCAGTGTGATGCCTCCGGTTCTGTTCTTTTTTCTCAAGATTGTTTTGGCAATTCTAGGTCTTTTCTGGTTCCAAATAAACATTTGTAGCATTTTTTCTATTCTCCTAAAAAATATGCTTGGAATCTTGATGGGGATAGCATTGAATCTATAGATGGCTCTGGGTAATATATTCATTTTGATGATGTTAATTCTTCCAATCCATGAACATGGAATATCTTTCCACTTCTTTGTGTCTTTTTCAATTTCTTTGAGTAGTGACTCATAATTTTCAGTATACAAGTCTTTCACTTCTTTGGTTAGGTTTACTCCTAGATATTTTATTGTTTTTGTTTCTATAGTAAAAGGAACTGATTTCTGGATTTCAATTTCTTTTAACTTAGTGTTTGCATAGAGGAATGCCACTGACTTTTGAATGTTAATTTTATAGCCTGACACCTTACTGTATTGCCTGATGATTTCCAAAAGCTTCTTGCTGGAGTCCTTAGGTTTTTCCACGTATACTATCATGTCATCTGCAAATAAGGAGAGTTTGACTTCTTCTCTTCTAATCTGTATGCCTTTAATTCCTTGCTCCTGCCTGATTGCTATGGCAAGAACTTCCAACACTATGCTGAATAGTAATGGTGATAGTGGGCAGCCCTGTGTAGTACCTGATCTGAGGGGAAATGCTTCCAGTTTTTCACCATTGAGTATGATGTTGGCTGTAGGTTTGCTATATATAGACTCCACTATCTTCAGGAATTTCCCATCTATTCCGATTTTTTGTAGTGTTTTGATCATAAAGGGATGTTGTATTTTGTCAAAGGCTTTCTCTGCATCTATTGATATGACCATGTGGTTTTTGGTCTTGCTTTTGTTGATGTGGTGGATCACATTGATTGATTTACGTATATTAAACCAACCTTGCATGCCTTAGATAAACCCCACTTGGTCATGATGAACAATCTTTTTGATATACTGCTGTATCCAGTTGGCTAGAATTTTGTTCAATATTTTAACATCTATATTCATCAGAGATTTTGGTTTGTAGTTTTCTTTTTTGGTTGTGTCCCTGTTTGCTTTTGATATCAGAATGATGTTGGCTTCATAGAAGCTGGCAAGGAGTATTCCAGTGTCTTTAATCTTCTGGAAGACTTTTAAAAGTAGAGGTATTAGTTCTTCTTTGAAGATTTTGTAGAATTCATTTGTAAAACCATCCTGTCCAGGACTTTTATTTTTGGGAAGATTTTTAATAAATGTTTCAATTTCATTAGCTGTGATGAGCCTGTTCATGTTATCCACTTCCTCTTTACTTAGTTTTAGAAGTTGGTAGGTATCTAAGAAATCATCCATTTCTTCCAGGTTCTCTAGCTTGGTGGCATATAGTCTGGGCCCCTTTGTCAAAGATTAGATGTCCATAGGTATGGGGCCTTCTGCTTTATATCTTAATGATTTTCAGCCACCAAGTTGCAGATGCTACCCTGACACCAACCTGACTTCCCTGGTCAGACAACCTCACCAATGTACCCTGGAACCCATCCTCTCCAGAGCCCTGCCCCACTAGGGAAAGCTAGAGACCAGCTGGGAGTATAGATTAACCTTCCAACACCCATGTCCAGCAGGGAAGCAATTCCAGAAGCCAGACCTTCCATTTTCTGCACATCGTAATGATCCTGGGTCCATATTCTCAGAAGAATAAAGAAAAGGAAAGCTTCCAGTAGAGAAGATGGGATGTCAACTCTGGTGGTGAGAATTGTGTGGAATTGTACCCCTCTTATCCTATGGTATTGTCAATCATTACCAAATCAATAAAAAATGAAAAATATAAAATATAAAAGAACAAATTAAATGTGTGGAGTTAATTCTGAGCTCTCTAGCCTATTCTATTCATTAGCATGTCCAATTTTTTTCTAGTACCACACTGTTTTAACCACAATTTCTTTGTAGTATAAACTAAAGTCAGGAACTGCGGTGCCTTCAATTTTCCTCTTTTTGCTTAGGAGAGCTTTTGCTATTTATGCTTTTTTATAACTCTACACAGTTTTTTGGATAATTTGCTCAATTTTCCTCTGAAATATGTCCTTGGGATTTTATAGGGGTTGTAATGAATCTGTAGATTGCTTTTTGCAGAATTGTCATTTTAATGATATTTATTCTTCCAGCCCATAAACAGAGATTTTCTTCCATTTCTTTGTGTCATTCTGTGTTTCTTTTAACAATATCTTATATTTTTCCTTGAAATGTCCTTTTATCTCATTTGTTAGATTTATTCCTAGATATTTTACCTTTTTGTTTTTGATTGTGAGTGGGGTTGCTTCTTTCAGTTTGCTTTCCTCTGGCCCTTTTGTATAAGAAATTCCACAAATTTGTGGGTATTGATCTTGTAACCTGCTACTTTATTGAATTTGATGATTTCCAGTAGATATTTGATAGATTTTTTTGGGGGGTCTTCTAGGTATAACAACATATCATCTGGAGATAGTGATAATTTAATTTCATTCTTTCCAATCTGATTTTCTTTGATATATTTTTCTTGCCTAATTGCAATGGAAAGGACTTCTAGGACTATGTTGATAGAAGTGGTAAAAGTGGACATCCTTGTCTAGTTATTGATTTTTAGGGTGAAAACCTTCATTTTTTTCCCCACTGAATAAGATGGTAGCCATGGCTTTGTCATATATATCCTTTATTATTTTGAGGAATTTTCCTTCCACTTCCAATTTCTTGAGGGTCTTTATCATAAATGGGTCTTGGACCTTGTCAAATGCTTTTTCTGCATCAATTGATAAAGTCATGTTTTTTGTTTGTTTGTATTTCCTATTTTTGATATGGTAGATTACATTGATTGACTACCAGATGTTGAACCATCCTGTTTTCCAGGGATTAACCCCACTTGGTCTTGGTGGATTATTTTCTTAATATGTTATTGGATTCAATTAGCTAGGATTCTGCTGAGGATATTTGCATCAATGTTCATCAGGGATATGGCAATGTAGTTTTATTTTAGGTTAGAGTCCTTTCCTGTTTGGGGGATCAGAGTGATTTTAGCTTCATAAAATGTATTTGAGACTATTCCCTCTTCTATTTTCTAGAAGAGTTTGAGGAGGATGGGTGTTAGTTCTTCTTTGAATGTTTCATGGAATTCATTAATATAGCTACCTCGACATTGGCTTTTGTTCTGGGGGGGGGGGGCTTTTGATTACTGTTTCAATTTCTTTACTAATGACTGACCTTTTAAGTTTATCTATTTCCCTTGTGTCAAGGTTGGCAATAGTATAACTCTAAGAATATGTCCATTTATTTTCTTTTCCTTTTTTTTTTCCTCCAATTTTCTGGGGCTTGGTGCCAGCACTATAAATCCACCACTCTTGGAGACCATTTTTCCCCTTTTTTTCTGTTTTTGTTCAATAAGACAGAGAGAAGTTGAGAAAGGAACAGGAGACAGAAAGGGAGAAAGATAGGCACTTGCAGACCTGCTTCACTACTTGTGAAGCATCATTGCTGCAGGTAGGGAATGAGAACTCAAAAACCCAAGTGCTTTTGTAATTCCTTTCACTTAATACTATGTGCACTTAACTGGGTGCACCACTGCCTGGCTCCCTCAATTTCTTTCAAGTTGTCAAATTTATTTTCATATTGTCGTCCATAATAGTCTTGTATGACCCTTTGTATCTCTGCCTTGTCTGTTGTAATATCTCCTATCTCATTTCTGAGTGATCTTACCATAGTTTTCTCTTTTTTTCTTAGTGAGTGTTCCCAATTGTTTTCTCTATCATACTTATCCTCTAAAAGAAACAGCTTTTAGTTTCATCTTTTTTTTTTTTTTAACCAGAGCACTGCTCAGCTCTGGCTTATGGTGATGCAGGTGATTGAATGGTTTCATCTTCCTATTGATCTTTTTATTTTCTATTTCATTGATTTGTGCTCTAATTTTAACTATTTCCTGTCTTCTTCTGACTACTGAATCTCTTTGTGCTCTATTTCTGGTTGGTTCAGTTGGGTTGTTATGTGATTTTCTAGTAATTTCTCTTCTTTACTAATGTGGGCCTGACTGCTATGAACTTCCCTCTCAGGACTACTGTTGCTGTACCCCATAAGGTCTGATAGCTGGTTTCTTCATTTTCATTGATATTGAGGCAGTTCTTAATTTCTTTTTTTGATCTCTTAAATTACTCATATGTTATTCAGAAACATGTTGTTTAGTCTCCAGATTTTAGTGGAGTTTCTTTTCCCTTTGTAGGTGATTTCTAGGTTCATACCATCATGGTCTGAGAAGATGGATTTCATGATTTTAATATTCATTTATTTATTTAGGTTGAATTTGCCAATCCTTGTGAATATTCCATGTGTATTTGAGAAGAATGTGAATTCATTTCTTTTGGGATTGAAAGTTCCATAAATATCTATTAGGTTCATTTCATCTATGGTCTCATTTATGACCACTATTTCCCTACTGATTTTTCATCTGGATGATCTGTCCTTTGCTGAGAGTGGTATGTTAAGATCTCCTACTATTATTGTGCTGCTGTCAACGTCTCCCTCTAGTTCAGTATTTGTTTTACATATTTGAGTGCACCTGAGTTTGGGGCATATATACTCATGATAGCTATGTCTTTTTGTTGGATTAATCCTTTGACCATTATGTAGTGTCCCTCTATTTCTCTCTCTGAAAATCTATTTTATCTGCAAACAGAATATCTGCCCTTGCCCTTTCTCTGAATTATCTGCTTGGAATATCTTACTCCAACCTCTTACATTAAATTTCAATTTATCTTTTCTTTGGATGTGTGTTTCCTGAAGACATATGATGGATCCTGTTCTTTAATCCATTTAGCTACTCTGAGTTTTTTGACAGTTGAATATAAGTCATTCACATTTAGGGTGATGATTGATATATGTGATTTACTTACACCATTCTGATTTTTTGTTTTGAGTTTGTTTTAAACTGTTGATTCTTTTCCCATTTATTTCTGTCATTTTGTGTCAATGGGTTTCTGTGATGAGTTCTTCACTGATATCTCTTGAGCTTTCTGTAAATTGCTGTTCCTTGTTTTGTATTGTGGTTACCGTATATGTAATCACTAACAAATTATATCTTTTAAAAGTTTTTTTAGCACGTGGTGCAAAGCGCAATATAAGGATCCTGGTTCGAGCCCCGGGCTCCCCACCTGCAGGGGCGTCACTTCACAGGCAATGAAACAGGTCTGCAGGTGTCTATTTTTCTCTCCCCTCTGTGTCTTCCCCTCCTCTCTCCATTTCTCTCTGCCCTAACAATGATTACATCAATAACAACAACAATAATAACTACAACAGCAATAAAAAAACAAGGGCAACAAAAGGGAAAGTAAATAAATAAATAGAAAAAAGTCTTTTTTAATTTATCTTGATTAACTAACATTTGATAGAACCACTTTGTTCCTCCCCCTTTTCTGTTTTATTGTTCTTCTTGTACTTAGTTCTAGTCTACTACTGTTCACCCAGCTTAGAACATGTATTCCTATACATCTTCTTTTCTTGTGCGGCTCCATTTATTAATTCTTGTAAGATGGGGTTGATGGTGGCAAATTCCTTTAGCTTTTGCGTATTTTGAGAAGGCTTTACTTCTCCTTCACATTTGAAGGATATTTTTTCAGGGTACAATATCCATGGCTGGAGTTGTTTCTTTTAATACTTTGAATATGTCATTCCACTCTCTCCTTGCTTCTACAGTTTATGAAGAGAAAGAAGTCCAATGAAAACCTAATAACTGAACTTTCGTATGTAACTTCTTTCCTTTCCCTAGAAGCCTGTAAAATTTTTTCTTTGTCATTAAGTTTTGATAGGTTTACACTGATGTGTCTTGATATTTGTTGTTTTACATTCATATACCTAGGTAAACATGCTGAGGAATTATTCTGATGCAGTCTCCGCCCCAGGTTTTACCACGTCCCGCAGTGCCCCCTTCAACCAATCCTGCCCCCACACATCACCCCTGGTTATTGCCCAATAAAAGCCCCCTTACCTCCCCCCTCACTCTCTCTGGGCTCTCGGCTCCCTCTCTCTCTCTGGGCTCTCAGCTCCCTCTCTCTCTCTCTCTTTCTGGGCTCCTTCGGGTAGCGCTCTCTCTCTCTCTCTCTCTGCATGGTGAGGTAGTGGGGACCACCATTGTCGGCTGACTCCACGTGGCCTGAGCCACTCCCCCCCCCATCCTATAATAAAAATTCGTGTATCCCACTTGCTCCAGACCTCCTCTCTCTCTCTTCTCCGCAGTGCAGCCTGACACCTGGCAACAACAACATCTGGCGCCCATCGTGTCCCACACCCATGCCCCACTGGGTGGCTCGGCCTGAGGTCCCCAAAAGCCACCCAGACACAGCTAAGTGGCATCCGCCCACCTCTGTGGCCCCATGTTTCCCTCCACCATGGGAATTTTTTCGTTTTATGAAGAGGTGTCCCAGACATTATTTCCTTCTCTCCTGGGACAGATTCACGCTCTCAGAGATGCTTTAATTTTCGCTATACCGTGGGTTCTCATAGCTATAATTGTGACTTACAAGATATGTACAACGTGGTCTGCCTTGATGCCTTGAGGATACGCGACCTTGAGGCTGAGATACAAGAGTTAAAGCATATGTGCTTAAGACTTAGACGCCCTACGCGATCAGCAGCTAGACCCAAAACTTCCATTCCCACTGACACGCACATGTGTTTGATGGCTCCTCCTTTGACCCCGCCCCCAGCTGATCCTGCCGGCCCAGTTCCGGTTTCTGTTTCTCTAAACCCGCCTTCTGTTGACCCCGTGGTTCCAGTATCTGCCTCTCTAAGCCCGCCTTCTGTTGACCCTGTGGTTCCGGTATCCGCCTCTCTAAGCCCGCCTTCTGTTGACCCCACGGTTCCAGTTCCTGCTTCCCTAAATACTCCCCCTGCTGATACGTCATCATTAAGAGACCTTGTGGCTGAGATATGAGAGTTAAAGGATATTTTTTCAGCATTTCAGGACCTTAAACCATGTGCAGTCCACCCTGAGAGCTCCGTCCCTGTAGATACGTGTTCAGTTTCCCCTGCGGCCACTACAGCAGTTTCCACAGCACCTTCCACTTCCGTATCTCTCTCCCCAGCGTCATCAAACCCACATCCACACCTTCCCAGTAAACGTGGCCCCCTCTAGACAAAACCCTCAGGCGTGGCACCCATACACCTCTAAAGAGATCAGAGAACTCAGACAAGCGGTCAGGGATGACGGAATTCATGCACCATGGACTAAGTCCATTTTAAGGAGTTTTTACCAGCACCTTAACACCCCCCAGGACTGGAAAGACCTGGATTGTGTTGCACTCCCAGACCCCCTCTACCTTCAGTGGACAGTGTGCTTCCGCGATGAATGCTCTAGACAATCGCAGGAAAATAGTAACAAACACGTAGAATGGAATTTTGATGCTCTGTTTGGAGCAGGAGCATTTGAATCCGGAACTCAGCAGGCAGAAGCCAGGTTTCCAACCGGTTATTTTGAACAGGTACACATCTGTGCAACACAAGCATGGGAAAGGGTGACCCCACCCAATGTAGATTCATCAGTTTCCATTAACTCTCTTCGTCAAGGCACTGATGAATCATTAGCGAGCTTCATCTCAAGGGTGAGGACAAACTTAGAGAGAAAGGTTTATAATCCTGACGTCTGCTCTCTACTCCTGCGCTCTATTGTCTGGGATGGCATGATACCACAATTCTGTCAGGCATGCCTTAATCTTAAACACCTACACCCAGATAATTGGATTTTAGCGACACAGGAACTTACATCAGGCAATTATGGGGCACCTGCTACAACACAGGTATATGCAGTTACCCCACGTAATGAAAACGGGACCTGCTTTCAGTGTGGTCGCCAAGGACATTCGCGTAACCAATGTCCAGATAAGCTGCTACCATGCCTCCAGTCAGAGCAATCCCTCCTCCAGTCAGGGCAACCCCGCCTCCAATCAGGACAACCCCGCCTTCAGTCAGGGAGCCAGAAGCCATATACGGTCTGTCCAAGATGTCGTAAAGGGTTTCACTGGAAGAGAGATTGTTGGTCAAATTTTCACAAAGATGGCACGCCCCTGAATGGTACAAATTCGGGGCCTGAGATTTTGTGGACCACTCCTGTTTTTGAACGAGGTCACCCTTCTATGACAGTAAAGATTGGCAATATTCCTTTTAAATTTTTGATTGACACGGGGGCAGAAAAAGAAGATTTTTAAGGCAAGAAGAGGTTCCCAAGATTGGGAACTTCTCCCTGGACCCAGTATACATGGAGTAGGAGGGATGACCCTATCATTTCGCACATGAGATTCGCTCATGTGGGAAGACCCGGAAGGCTCTACCGGACACTTCCGCCCTTTGGTAGCTTATATCAGCACCAACCTACTGGGCAGAGATCTTCTGGAATATCTTGATGTTAGGATATCCACAGATGCCTCTGCAGAGCGTAACACTCGCTCCTGTGAGACCAGATCTAATCAGCACCCCCAATACTAGCTGCCACTGTTCGTATGCAAACTCTCCGCTTAGGCTAGCTTTCTAATGAGCCTGGGTGGAACAGTGGCCTTTACCTAGGGATAAACTAGAAATTTTAAAAGAGCTCGTCCAAGAGCAGTTGTCCTTGGGACACATTCGTCATTCTCGAAGTCCATGGAATACTCCTGTCTTTCTGATTAAAAAGTGCTTGGGAAAATGGCGCCTCCTTCAAGATCTCTGTGCAGTAAATAAAACCATGCAGGTCTGGGGCTCCCCTCAAAGGGGTTTTCCTCTTGCTTCTGCAATTCCCACGGGAATTCCAATCATAGCTATTGATATACAAGATTGTTTTTTCTCTATTCCCTTGCATCTGCAAGATTGTAAACATTTTGCCTTCTCTTTTCCGTCTATTAATAATGCCAGCCCTGCTGATAGATTTGAATGGGTGGTGCTACCTTAGGGTATGGCCAATAGTCCTACAATTTGTCAGGAGACTGTTAAATCTGCCCTTTCCCATATATTCATAAGGGCATTAATTTTTTTCATTATACAGATAATATTTTAATATGGGGAAAATCAGATACAGATCTCTATGCCTTATGTGATTTTCTCATTCCTGCATTAAAGAAAAGCAGCCCTAATGTAGCTCCTGAGAAGATACAACTAATTCCTCCAATATCTTTCCTAGGTTCAGAGATTTCTCTAACACAAATTCGTCCCTTAAAAGCTAATGTCACCTTTCCTTCTAACCTTACTCTTGCTTCTTTACAAAGTTTTCTAGGAAATTTAAATTGGCTTAGGCAGTATCTCTACCTGTCTACAAGCTGCCTCCAACCACTGTTTGACCTGTTGAAAGGGAACAAACAGCCCTCCTCAAAACGTAAGTTAACTCCCGAGGCCTCCTTGGCACTGGAAAGAGTTAACCAGGCCCTCCAGGACATGCACCTTGTTCGATTCTCCCCCTCCTCTCCGGTAAATCTTCTAATCTTTAACTCCACCCCTACAGTAGTAGGGGCATTGTGGCAAGACCATGGGGTTCTCGAGTGGCTTCACATGCCAGTAGTGGCTTCACATGAGCTCCAAGACTCCTCACTGAGATAAACACGTTAACATTCATGGTTCGCCAAGGGAGAAATAGGTCTGTGCAGGTCTTAGGGAAAGAACCAGATTTAATTATCCTGCCCTTTTCTCTCACAGATAGAGTGGATTATACGCTATCATTCCCACTTTGTCATAAGCTTCGTGGGGTTTCCAGGACAAATAGATAACCATTTTCCTTCTAATAAATTGATAGCTTCTTTACCTCTTTTGCCTCTACTAGCACCTAAACTTTTCTCTCGGGATCCCATTCCCTCTGCTCCTACAGTCTTTACTGATGGCGGGAAAAGGGGAGCTGCTGCCCTTATATATTACCCAGACAAACAATCTCCTAAACCTCTCTTTACTGAGCTTCCTGAGAATTCCCCTCAGTACAAAGAACTTTATGCTGTTTTCCTTGCATTAAAAGCTGTACCAGAATCCTTCAACCTTTTTTCTGACAGTTTGTATACTGTTAACTTACTTCCATGGCTTGCTCGTTCTTATGTGAAAATTGATGACAACCCACTTTCCCCTCTCTTGATTCAAATCGCCTCTATGCTCTGTTCTTGAACCCAACCACTGTATATTCAACACCTTCATTTCCACAGCCCTCTTCCTGGTTCCCTGTCCAAAGGGAATGCTGCAGTTGACCACCTTGCCTCCACAGGAACTTTCCCAGTCTCTGTCTCTGATGCTGCTAATTTTCATTCTCTAACCCATGTTAATCTTAAAGGCCTTCAAGCTCGATTTCCTGATGTTCCCGTACCACAGTTAAAACATACCCTCTCTACATGCTCTTCTTGTGCAAGTCTCATAAAGACACCTGCTATCCAGACCCTTGGTGTTAACCCCTGAGGCTTAAAAGCTAATGCTATTTGGCAAATTGATGTCACCCACATACCAAACTTTGGCAAACAAAAATATGTGTTTGTCTCAATTGATACCTTTTCTTAATTTATGTGGGCTACAGCTCAGACAGGAGAAAGCGCTAAAAACCTTGTAAGCCATATGCTCTCTTGTTTTGCCATTATGGGGGTCCCATTATTTTTGAAAACAGACAATGCAGCTATGTTTACAAGCAAACAATTTAAAGATTTTTGTTCCCTATGGAATATTACTCATACCACGGGCATTCCCTACAATCCACAGGGACAAGGCATTGTCGAGAGGGCCCATCAAACTCTGAAGGCTCAATTAAATAAAGATAAAGGAGGAACATATCCCCCCAATATCCAGCTAGCAAAAGCCTTAACTACATTAAATCTCTTTAATATTTACAATAATTCAGACCTACCTCCTATCATTCTTCACTGGCAAACACCATCTACCCTCCCATCCATTAAGGTCAAATGGAGAGACCCACTCGATAAAATTTGGAAAGGGCCTGACCCCCTATTGACCATGGTAAGGGGTTTCGCATGCGTTTTCCCTCAAAATTTCTCTAAACCTGTCTGGGTTCCTGCCCACCATGTCTGACAATACCCGCAGGATGATGCTGTTATCCCTGAAGAACAAGAAATACTACAAGAGGACCAGATGCAGGATACATCCCAGGACCCGTAATGTGACATGGCAGAACCTACGAAATCTGGCTCACAGAGACCTCTCTCCTATCCTTTCCCTGAATGTCTTATGTTATAACTGGTCAGTTGTGTTTTGTGAGTGAGTGTGTTGAATGACAAAAAAAATTTTTTTTTGCATGACCCATCTGCTCGGAGTACTCTAAAAGGTAATTGGCTTTATATAAAAATGCTGGACGCAGCCAAAGTTTCTAGAGACATCCAGAAACATTCCAAAATTTTTGTTTTTCTCCCTCTTTTGATTTTTATATATAGTTTTGGTATATATGTAAGTATTTAGTCTTAAACTGTGTGACTAATGACAGATATAAATTTGTTTTTAAAATGATATGTTTTTATAACAAAAGTTCTTTTTCCTCCAGTGTGTTATAACTAAATGTT
Organism: Erinaceus europaeus; assembly: GCF_950295315.1. Lineage (NCBI taxonomy): Eukaryota > Metazoa > Chordata > Mammalia > Eulipotyphla > Erinaceidae > Erinaceus > Erinaceus europaeus. Next base: position 169,166,738 of record NC_080162.1, on the reverse strand, counting down.
TATGGGTATGTCTCAAGTTTGGTAACACTAACTTAACAGTCAAAAGTGTAACCCTACAGCTACATTATTACCAGACAAGGTAAAAATTAATTTGCTAAGGTAACTAACTATTTAAGGTAAAAGTCTAAATGCTTAACGTGACTATACATTCCCAAAACTAAAATATAAATTCTCTATACAGGACACCTTTGGAGGGCCCCCAAAAGTGCCCTGTAAACTATCTTGTGGAAATTAATCCACAACAGATCTGGCATCAATCTGGCACTGTAAATGTTAAAATCATTGTCACGAAAATGTGTTAACTCTCTAAGCAATTTGAGTCTGTTTAAAATACATATTTTAACTAAAATTGGTCTCAAGATCCTGCTGCAGAGACTGCTACAGGAGGTCACATTAGATGACCTTTAAATAAAATCATAAAGATATTTAAACCAGGGGAGTCAGGCAGTAGTGCAGTGGGTTAAGCGCAAGTGGTGCCAAATGCAAGGACCGGTGAAAGGATCCCGGTTTGAGCCCCCGGCTCCCCACCTGCAGGGGAGTTGCTTCACAGGCGGTGAAGCAGGTCTGCAGGTGTCTTTCTCTCCCCCTCTCTGTCTTCTCCTCTCTCCATTTCTCTCTGTCCTAGCCAACAACAATGACATTGATAATAACTACAATAAAACAACAAGGGCAACAAAAGGGAATAAATGAATAAATATAAAAAATTTTTAAAAAAAAAAAAGATATTTAAACCAATTATAATCATCGAAGTATCAACTATAATAAACCTCTAACTTGTTACAAGTTTAAATTAACCAAAAGAAGCAGGTTGTTTGTGTTTCTCTCACAGGAACCTGTGAGAGAAACACAAACCATCTGAACCCCTGCACACCCTGACGTCACCCACTAGACGGCACGACTACAGTGACACACCCCCCGAAACCCTAGATGTCACTCAACCCAATCTGAAGAACCTGATACACAGACTCCAAGGACAGAATTTTCTTAATACCTGTTTGCCGTTCCTGCTTCTGATTTGCCTGTCACATGTTGGCGGTTCCAGCTGGCTATCTACAGAAAAGCAGAATTCTAGTGGCTGACCCCCCTCATGCAGTGTCTCATCCCCTGCCAATTCTTCCCCTAGCCATCTACTTTGGACTGAGACTTGTATCAGACTTGCTGGCATACCCTATAGACATTTTACACAATTTTGAAGCAGCTTATTTCCCTTCACGCTGCTGGTTTTTCATAGACTGATCCTGAGTAGTTCATAGACTTTTACAGACTGTTGCCTTGAGGACTATACAATGCCAAATAGCCTCTTTGTTTGGTGGGTCATGCCCTCCTGCCTCCCCCTTATTATGTACCTTTGCCCCTTCTCCCCCCAAGCAGGGAACGTTCCTTTTCACACCAACCCTTCCCTTCACATCACACTGGCTTTTACTACTCCCCTACTTGTCCCTTCCTGTTTTGTTATATCATTTAGGTTTATGCCCAAAAGGTTTCTGCTCCATGATGGTCTTTTACAGACTTTGAACCATCTTATGCTATTACTAGGTAGAAAGATAGAAAAGATATAGAGATATTGTGAAGAGATGGTTGAGCAGGCTGCGCTTAAACCTATGAGATGAGTCCCTCCAGGTAAGTCTCTCTCTCTCTAAAGAGGGGTTGAGCACAGGGGCACACATAAATCTCACAAGGTTGGCAGCCATTTAAGCCTTCCCTCCTCCACAGAAAGTCCTACATCTTCCCACCTGAGCACAGCTCTCCTTAATAACATTTAAGCCTGCTCCATTCCATTTTTCTTTACTGTGTCCATTTAGATATAAAGGGAAAGGAGGAGATGATGCTGAGGAATTATTCTGATGCAGTCTCCGCCCCCAGGTTTTACCACGCCCCGCAGTGCCCCCTTCAACCAATCCTGCCCCCACATGTCACCCCTGGTTATTGACCAATAAAAGCCCCCTCACCCCCCCTCACTCTCTCTGGGCTCTCGGCTCCCTCGCTCTCTCTCTCTCTGGGCTCCTTCAGGTTGCGCTCTCTCTCTCTGCCTGGTGAGGTAATGGGGATGGCCATTGTCGGCTGACTCCACGTGGTCTGAGCCACCCCCACCCATCTTATAATAAAGATTCTGGTATCCCACTTGCTCCAGACCTCCTCTCTCTCTCTTCTCCGCAGTGCAGCCCGACACCTGGCAACAACAACAGCTGAAGTTGTTTCTTTTAATACTTTGAATATGTCATTCCACTCTCTCCTTGCTTCTACAGTTTGTGAAAAGAAAGAAGTCCAATGAAAACCTAATAACTGAATTTTTGTATGTAACTTCTTTCCTTTCCCTAGAAGCCTGTAAAATTTTTTCTTTGTCATTAAGTTTTGATAGGTTTACACTGATGTGTCTTGATATTTGTTGTTTTACATTCATATACCTAGGTAAACATTGGATTAATATGTTCTGATTATTGCATAAGTGAGGAATTTATCAGCTAAAATTACCCTGAATATGGCTCCTGTTCCTTTCACTCATCCTCTTCCTCAGGAATTCCTATCTCTTAAATCTGACCTTTTGATGGAGTCTGCAATTTCACAGAGAATTGCTTCATTCTTTCTAAACCTTTCCTCGCCCTCATCTTTAAATTTAAAAAGCAGACTAATTGTATCTTCTAGATTAGATATTATTTCTTCTACATGAGAAGCCTTCTACCTGAGCTTGTACTGTACTCAAAATGTCTTTCACTCCCTGCAATTCTGTTCAAAGTTTTTTTTTCATGATTCCTACCTGCTTAGTGAACTTTGAAGTTCTTCTTTCATGTATTCTAATTTCCTAGAGAACTCTGTTGAAGCTGTGTTTGTGTGTGTGTTTCCTAACTCCTAAGTGAAATACTCTTTCACCTCTCGAATATGTGTTTCCATATTATGCTTACATTCTTGGAAAGTCCTCATAATGGGATTTCTTTAGATTTTCTCTGATAGTCTCACTATTCCTTGGAGTTTTTCTGTTTCATTTCTATCTTTTTTTTCCACATCTGGAAGTCATTTTTGCAATCTTTCTGTTCATGTATTTATTGTGCTGGTTATTGTTGGCCAGCAGGTGGTGCTATTTTTGTGATCACTGGGCTTCCCTTTGTTTATATGCCAGGTGGTGGAGGGTGAGGGCTAGTGTATTTCATGTTATTTTCTTGAGCTGTAATATATATATACATGTATATATTTATTTATTCTCTATATGATTTCAGTCTTAAACCAACCCTTAGGGAGTTGTTGTTCGGTGCTACTGTATTCAGAAAAACAGGACTCAATTTACCATTTAATCACTAGCAGCTGCAAATTTCCTTTACGTATGTCTCCTTCAGAACAGATTGCTTTTCATCAGAAATATCCTGTGTCCTTGTTCAGTAGGCTAACATTCCTGAGGTCTTGGATTTTAAGCTCATGGGATCTCCTCTCTCTCTCAACCAGCACTCCTTGGCTGTATGTAGATGGGAAGTGGCATCATACTCTGCTAGAGCTCTTGACTTCTGTTTGGTTCCTATCCCACACCAAACCCTTTCTTGCCCCAGCTATGCATACAGCCACCCACCTGTGGCTCCAAAGCTTCTGTGAACTTCTCAGCTATAATTGGTGAGGTTTGTAAAGATCAGTAATTGTAGAAATTTGTTGTTTTCATGGGAAGTCTGGACTGTACCCCTTTACTCCATGACCATGATTCTTCAGTTGGTCTTTCAAACCCCTCTATAGGCAAGTTTCCACACCAATGTTTCTTAATTGCAATGCCTTCTCCATAGTCTCCTTTTGAGTGATACATATGTTTATATGTAAGTGCTCTTAATGCATACTTGTATCCGGGAGTTAAATTTGTAACTGCCATTCTGAAAATATTACTGTTATAAAGTGCCTTCTATTATACTTTTTCAACAAATAGGGTAAAAATAAACATATATGCTGTGTTGTTTTGATGGCTACTAAGCTGAATAAGCCCATTAGCCCTTTGAAATGGCTCCAGACAAGTCCATGTTTTGTAATACTATGCCTCTTCTTTCAACTGTTGTCTTGCTCCTTTTCTCACTGTCTATGCAACTGAAATTACTTTGTACTACTTTTCTCTAGCTTCCTTCTACTGAAACTGATTTATTGCTCACCTACTGGGAGCAATAAAACTAAACTTGTATAATAGTGTGAATTAGGTCTCAAAGAAAGCAAATAGACTCAGAGTAGATTTTAGTGTCTGGGCATTTTGATGCAGTTTTGAATTTTCAGCAAACAATTAGGCTTGATGGATTATTTTCTATTTCCTCAGAGCTAAGATTACTTTGTTAAATAAGCATTGGGTATATGAAGGGGTTTTTATAATATTAACATTCTTGTTGACAGGAAGTGGTGGAGCTGAATCAGCAGGCTACTGTATCCTCTAAATCAGCACTAAAAAATGTCTTGTGACAATACTTACAGACTTTGGGTACTGAAGATGCCACTTCCCAAACTGCACTAAGAAACTAAGCCCCTAAGTCTTTCTGATTATTAAGTATTCCACTGAGGATATGTGTGATAACAAAGCAGTAGAGGATATTTTCTTTCCAGTGTTCTGCCAGTTCTCAGCTTGAATATAGCTCTTTGGCTGAGTTCATTTCCCCTTTCTGTTTCATCTGGATAAATTTTGCTTTTTTCAGTTTTCTGTCATATAAGGTTACATTTACCAAAAAGGTTGTGTCTTATAACATTTAATCTTTGGGTAAAAAGAATTCCACAGTGTATTATAAGGCAAAGCTGCTTAGTGCAAGATGACATGGAGCTATCAGATAATATGTATTATCAGACTATTTTAATTTTAATTGGCATTGAGAAACAGTGGACCTAATCTCCAATTTACACCAGAATTTTTTACTAAATTTTCATAATTTTAAATTTAAATCAAAAATCATTTTCTTGAAGAGATAATTGTGTGTGTGTGTGTGTGTGTGTGTGTGTGTGTGTGAGAGAGAGAGAGAGAGAGAGAGAGAGAGGAAGGGAAAGAGGGAGAGAAACCTGAGAGTAACATACCTAAAAAGAAAAAAATCATGTCAATTGATTGGATATAGTTTTTGGAAAATATTTTTGTGTATTTACCTACATTTGTTTCTATCAAAAATAGTTCTTAGAGGCTAAAAACAAATCTTTATGCTCAAAGAGCTTCACTGTGGGTCTATGGAAGCCTAATCATGTATCTACAAGACAAATAAGCTTCCACTAATGTTTGCAATCCTTCAGTGTTTTATAACTGGCTCTTAGGTTAATATTCTTTTATATTCAAGAAAAAGAAGCTGACTTTAACTAATCCAAAGGAATAATAGAGCTGTTGAAAAGATTGCTAAAAAAATCAGCATAGATAGACCTGAAAGAGGCCTGAATTCAGAGAAAATGCAGGGAAATAATCAGGGTTTGTTGCTCATGAACCTTTCTCTCTAAGACATTCACATCAGATGACTCATCTCACAGAATATTCAGTTTCTCAATTCATATATCTCAATTCATTTTTAAATATCTGTAGAGGAAGTATCCTATTGGTACAGACACATTTAGTAGCTTTACCCTTAGATTAACTGTCAAGGTAAAAACAACACAATTATGACCATTCACATAATTATTATAAACTGAACAATGAAACTAGATATACATCTCTTATTATTGCTGGAGCTATAAACAAAACATTGATTTTCCTTTTGTTTTATCTGTATAAATTATTGAATGATTTTTGCACTTCATTAAATAACTGCAGTGTGCCAGGGAGAAGATGAAACTTCAGACATAAAATGATAAATTATCACTCAAGAAATAAAGGTAGGTAATATTGTTGGGCAGCCCCCCTGCTCCATGCTGCATTGCTGATACTATGGTCTATTTACAAAATCATTGTTTTGCCTGAGACCCGCCCTGCCTGCAGGGTATTGGTTAATCCCACTGGTTAGAACCTTCGCAATAGCTGCTATGGAAGCTTTCTACCTTCTTGCTCTTTTCTCCACCCCCTCTCCTAGCCATTTCCTTTTCCCACTTGCCACTTACTGTTAAAGATATATATAAAGACATTGTCTCTGATCAATAAAGGCATTGCATTGCATTCCCACTCCGCCAGGAGTTCCTGGTCCCTCTCCCATGTTGTTGAGTAAGCAGCAGCCCAGGTTGGCTTTGGTCGAGTTCTCTCCAATCCAGAGAGCATGTGCCCAGGAAGAAACACCTGCAATGCTAGGCCGGCATAATACGATCATAATATGATCAGTATCATAACATAACTCAGACTTGTATATATATTTTTTAATTTTTTCTTACAGCCTTTCAGGCACCAAGTTGCAGATGCTACCATAACTACATCTTGACCTCCCTTGGCATATGACATCACCTGTGTGCCCTGGAACCCCACCTCCCCACAACCCTACCCCACTAGGAAAAAATAGAGACAAGCTGGAAGTATGGATTGACCTGCCAAAGCCCCTGTCCAGCAGAGAAGCAATTACAGAAGCCAGATCTAGCACCTTCTGCACCCCATTAAAAATTTTGGTCCATAATCCCAGAGGGATAAAGAATAGGGGAAATTTCCAATAGAGAGGATATGATATGTAACTCTGGTGGTAGCAATTATATGAAATTGTACACTCTTATCCTATGATCTTGTTAATGATTATTAAGTCACTAGTAAAAAATTAAGAAAAAAGCAAAAGAATATTTTTATACCATATTATATATACATATATTTTGTATATATAATATATACAAATCTTAGAAGTAAGAGATAAATATCATGGTTCATTTGGGAGCTGCTAATGGTTCAGCATTGATGGAGTTAAGGAATCTAAAGAACTTGCTAAAATGTAAATGGAGAGAAAAGTTCCTGAGGCTTCCATTAGGCAAGAAAAAAGGTGAATGGAGGAAATACTCAAGAGAACAGACTGTCAGCAAAAGATTTTTGATTTGATGAGTGACATGATAAAGGCAAGTTTTAGAAAAGCTACTTTGGCTGCAAAGTGGAAGGGAGTTAGAATAACCAAAAGTAAATTATAAGACAGTTTCCACAAAGAAGAAAAAAAGTGTGTAGAGGAAATTCAGTACCCTCAGATGGACTAGATAGTGTAGATAGAATGTTAAAACTGTTCATAGGACAAATTCATAGATTAGTATACAGTCAGGAGAAATAAATGTGCATTTCTGAGTAAAAATAAAATAAATTGGGAGTTGGGTGGTAGCGCAAAGGGTTAAGCGCAGGTGGTGCAAAGCGCAAGGACCCTCACCCAAGTTCGAGCCCCCAGCTCCCCACCAGCAGGAGGGTCACTTCAGGCAGTGAAGCTGGTCTGTGGGTGTCTATCTTTCTCTCGCCCTCTCTGTCTTCCCCTCCTCTCTCCATTTTTCTCTGTCCTATCCAACAATGACATCAATAACAACAACAATAATAACTACAACAGTAAAAAAACAAGGGCAACAAAGGGAATAAATAAATAAATAAATATTTTTTAAAAATAAATTAGGCTTTAAAGTGTTTTTTTTTAAGAAGTGGGTATTATTGAAGTTTTGCATGTAAAATATTTAAGACAAGCAAATACCTCAAAATGGAAGCCTGGAGAAAAGAATTAAATGGTGCAAGGAGAAGAAGGGTGCATTGGAAAATCATAAATAACTGAAGAAAGGCAATAAATAGTCTTAGAAAGTAGAAAGAAGGGGAAAAGGTAGAATGTGCCAGTTAAGAATAGAGTAAGCTGTAGGTTATAGGTCTTTCATAGACTTGGTGTGATATTAAGCATTTGATGTGAGGACAGGGACTCCAGTGTCACCTGGTTCTTCTCACAATTTGTTCAGCATCTAGGCAGTACAAATTGGTTCTTTAAGTTTCATCCCAGTGAGAAGGAGAACATAATGAAGAGGGGAGCAGCATTTCCTTCAAAGACTCAGGTTGAGGAGGTAGCTCACTGGGTAAGATGAACCTACTGCCATGAGTGCAACCCAGGAACCAGGGAACACAGAGGAGGTATTAATTCAATTGAGGGTTTCTGTCTTGTTATTCTCTCTCTCTCTCTCTCTCTCTGAAAAGTGACACAATGCCATGAAGTAACACAAATGCAATGTCCTGGCTCTACAAAGAAAAGGGAGGAGGCTGCGGTACACCCGGTTAAGCACACACTGCAGTGTAAAGAACCTGAGCTCAAGACCCTGGTCCCCACCTGAAGGGAGAAAAGCTTCAAGAGTGGTGAATGAAGTAGGGCAGAAGGTATCTCTCTCTCTCTATCTCCCCTTCTCTCTGTCTCTATCCAATAAGAAATAAATAAAATTTAAATAATAATGATATTTTTAAAAACAGACAAAATTTATACAGCCACAGGAGAATTTAGCCTCATGACCACATCAGGGAGACTAGGAAATATACATCTTATTCGGGGTATCCATGAATCCAGCTGAAAAACAGGACTCTATTTTATCAGTGAGGTGGAGGAAATAGACCTTGAAGTTAACTGAAAGTCTTTGCCACACAGGACTGGACTGGAGGGGGGAAAAATAATATACTGAAGAGAGTTTTTCTAAGATAAGAACTGAAACACACTATTGAGCTAATCAGTGACAATCTTAGTGCAAAAAAAAAAAAAATTAAGCTGGACTGGAAAAAGGAAGGTAATCTCAGCACACTGCTAGGAATGGAGTTCCTGAGGAGCCAGGGCTGAATCTGATGGGCTATATAAACACTAAAGCTCAGGAAATCAGTCATCAGGAAGATGAAAATGGAGCAACTTCCTTCCCTAGAAACTATTTCCTCTCCCACCTCCTTCAGAACAGTTGAGTTTATATACTATTTTTGAATAATTTTTATTAAAAATTTAATAATGATTGATAAGATTACGGTATAAGAGGGGTACACTTCTATACAATTCCCTCCACCAGAGATCCATATCCCATCTCCTCCATTAGAAGTTTCCCTATTCTTTATCCCCTGGGAGCATGGACCCAGCCAGGATCATTATGGGGTACAGAAGGTGAAAGGTCTGGCTTCTGTCATTGCTTCTCCATTGAACATGAGCATTGACAGGACGATCCATACCACCAGCCTGTTTTTCTTTCCCTAGTGAGGCAGGGCTGTTGAGAGGTGGGTTTCCAGGACACACTGCTGAGGTCATCTGTCCAATGAAGTCAGGTTGGCATCATGGTAGGATGCAACTTCGTGGCTGAAAAGCATTAAGATATAAAGCAGAACAAGTTGCTTAATAATCAGGAATCTAAAGGTAAAAATATAGCAGATGAAATTTGGGTTCTTTGTGTTGGAAGGAGCTAGTAGGTCTATTTTAGGTATATTCCAAGGGGTCCAAGACTTTGCCGATTTTTGCCTGAACTCAATAGCTAACGTGAAGGTGGGCTAGGAGTATTGTTTGGGGAGATGGTGCCAGAGTTGAGGATAGGACTAGAAAACTGGATGAGAACAGAGAGAGGCTCCCAATATGGGGAAAGTATATAAATACCACTAACTGTAAACTGCATTGATCTGACCTCAAGCCCATGTCTATTCAGATTTAATACAGGAAGGAGCCTGTGTAACCTCTGCATCCCTGTCAGTATGAGCTCACATTCCATGGTCATGGTCAGGGACATTCTAGGCTGTACTCATTTCTGGACCATCCTTCCTCCAGTAGTAGAGTATGTTGACCCAGCCTCCCTCCAGAGAGTGGAGCAATTTCTACCACTGTTGTTGTACACTGAGGACAATGTCCTGTTGAGGCTCACAAGAGGGTTTATGATGTTGTTCCTGATGGAGATGACCAGGTATGGTGGAGAGAGAGATCTGTTAGAGGTCTAGGCCCATCACTATATACGTTTTGTTTTTTGAAGTGTCACGTTCTTATATGACTTTTTTTTTTAGTGTGAGTTAATTGATTGAGAGCAAATCTAACTCAAAGTAGTTTTTAAAAAATCAGCAAGCCACCTAAGTTGAGTTACTCAAGTGAGGCACAGTGTCCACAAAGTGAAAATTTGAAAATTTTATATCATAGAAATACCAAGTCAATTTTGTGACTTTAATGGAAACCATATACTGCAAAATCTTAACATGCATTTTTCTGTGTGTGTGTTGAAAGTTAACCTTCAATCTTCTTCTAGCGTTTGCCCTTCTTCCATAGCCAGTCAACAGCATCAGGTTGAGCCTGATGTAAAGTTTCGAGACCTCCTTTGAATCTGGAGAGGTGGCAGTTGTTGACTATGTGGGTGTAGCTGCAGGGGCAGTTCGGGTCGTCTCTGGCTCCCCAGCGATGGAACATAGCGGCGCACCGGCCATGGCCTGTTCGATACCGATTGAGGAGGGCCCAATCATAACATGCTAGGTCAAAGCCGGGTTGACGCTTGCAGGGGTCTGTGATGAGGTGTTTGTTCTTTACCTCAGCTGACTGCCAACTCTGTTTCCAAGAGTCTGGAACAGAGAAGTTCAGTGTAGGCGTAGGGGACCATATTGGGTGATGAGACGTCAAGAGTTGGACAAGCGTTGTAACCTTCAATGAAAAAGATGAATAAAAGAAAAATGAAAAACAATGCAAAGGAAGATTTTTCTTAAAGTGGAAAGAAAATCAGAGTTTTAGCAACATTTAGATCCTCGCTTCATTGTTTCTAGATTCAGAAACATTCTTACCCATAAGACCTGTAAAATCATCAAGATTTTTTTTTGTAGTTACTGGAGGATTAATTTTACAGTCTCCCTTCTGATGAAGTAAATTCTTGCTGGGTTTCTGTCACTTACCCTCAGAATTATTCCATTAACCTTCAGAGAAATGTCCTTTCATGTTTAGGCAAAATAATGAGGAGAGAGGCTAAAGATACAAACATTGAGAATTTGAAAATATATCCCAGGTGGCATTCATTTCTGCTTGGCCAGAGCTCCCCCGCTGAAGTAACAACCTCTGTACAAATCACTATTGTTCTGTGATCTCAGTTCCAGATCACAGCATGATTGAGTAGCCATCTAACTTTCTCTTATAGCTCATATAACTTGGTATGATCTATTTCTTTCGTGGGGGCCAGGTGGTGGCACACCTGATTGAGTACACATGTTACAATGCTCAAGGACCCAGGTTCAAGCCCCCAGCCACCACCTGCAGGGGGAAAGCTTTGCAATTGGTGAAGTAGTGTTGCAGGAGTCTCTCTGTCTCTCCCTCTCTGGCACCCAGTGCCCTCATTCCCTCTCAGTTTTGGGCTGTCCCTATCCAATAAATAAAAATAAGAAAGATAATAAAAAATTTAAAAAGAGAAATTTATATTTGTAGAGATGGAGCTCTTGAAGAAACAAAGTGAAGACCACAGTGAGTACACACTAAAGCAGAGGATGCCAATCATCAAAAAGAACTATTAGTGGTCAAGGAGGTGGCACAGTGGCTAAGGCACTAGACTCTCAAGCATGAGGTCCTGAGTTCAATCCCTGGCAGCACATGTACCAGAGTGATGGCTGGTTCTTTCTCTCCTCCTATCTTTCTCATGAATAAATAAATAAATTCTTTAAAAAAAAAAGAAAAGAAAAAGAACTTATTAAAGCTCATTTACCAAACAAAGTGATTATGGACACCTCAAAATGAGGGTAGTAGAGAGAGTAGGTGCCTTGATATATGCCAACGTGTTTGAATGTTGCTCAAATGTATAAGCTTTGGAAACAGTTCAACCAAAGTTTGAACCCTGACTTTCCATTAACTATTATGACCTTGTGAAAGTTTCTTAACCTCATTAAAACTGACTTTCCTTACCTGTACAAGGCTGCTAAAAGATGTATAGTATTTATAGGCTTGTTGCTAGAATCAAAGGAATATGTATTGAGAAGTTCTGAATGGGGGCCAGGCAGTAGCACAGTGGGTTAAGTGCACATGGCACAAAGCACAAGGACTGGTATAAGGATACCAGTTCAAGCCCCTGTCTTCCCACCTTCAGGGGGTCACTTCACAAGTGGTGAAGCAGGTCTGCAGGTGTCTTTCTCTCCCCCCTCTGCCTTCCCCTCCTCTCTCAATTTCTCTCTGTCCTATCCAACAACAATGACAGCAACCACAACAACAATAATAATAACAACAACGATAAATAACAAGGGCAACAAAGGGAAAAAGTGGCCTCCAGGAGCAGTGGATTCATAGTGCAGGCACCAAGCCCCAGCAATAACCCTGGAGGCAAAAAAAAAAAAAAAAAGAAGTTCTGAGAAATATCTGAACAGCAATAATCTGCAATTGATGTTGATACAACACAACTGTATGTACCAAACATAAAATGTTAAGCTCTTTCCAGTTCCAGTTCCCACCAACCCCTTGCCATTATTTCTCAATGAAACCTATGCATCCTCATAATAATTTTTCCTTTTAATCTTATGAGAAGCACACTTTCTTTTGGCTTTCTATGATGTCATGTTCTCCTGGCTTTTCTCCTATTCAGCTCACCATGTTGTCTTTCTTTTGCTGACTCAGTCTCTTCTGTCTGACCTTTAAGTGCTGGAAACCCTCACAGTTTATTCTTAGGTGTCCTTATTTTTCTCAATCCATTTTCTTCCTAACCATAGGAATATAAGTACATTGTGTTTCGATTATTGAATCTAACTTTTAGATTTAAAAAATTTATCATTTTTTCAGACCTCTCCTAATTTCCGAGTCTACCTATATCACTACTCATTGAGCGTCTTATTTCAATATCTAATAAGTAACTCAAAATCTATAAGCCCAACATTGATCTCTTGACCTATTTCCCCAAAATCAAGTTTCACCCTTTTAACATACACACAAGCTTTTCTGGTGTCTATTACTACCAACCCACTCTCTATTTGACAAACCAGAAACAAGTGCTGTGTAGACACCATTCTCTTTCATATCACCTAATCTAACATCAAGCCCTACTGATTTACCATCAAAATAATTCCTGTGTTTGGAAGATAACTCATCTAGTAGAGCACCCACTTTCCCATGCAAGAAGATCCTTGTTCTATGATGTCATATAGGGAGGTTTGCATAAAGGAACTTAACCAGTGGTGGAGCAGTGCTGTGGTATTTCTCCTTCTCTCTCTCTCTCTCCTCTCTCCTTCTCACCCTCAAAAAAAAGGGGGGGGAGGGGAAAAGTCCACCAGAAGTGGAACAGTCAGTCATAAAGATAAATATCTCTAACATCAGGGTTTGGTAGGTGAAAAAAATTGAATCTTGAAAATTTTTTATTATAAAAAAAGTTCCTGAGTTTTTGTACTTCTCTTTCTTACTAATGCCATAATATGTAAGGCATGGTTATCTGACCTCTATGAGAATGGGGTGTTAGAGCTGAGTCATACTGCCTTGCATCAGCATGAGAATGACTAAACTGTTTAGAATTTTGCAAACTGACTGTTGAGTCATTGGTAGTTTAAAGTTGGATGTGGTAGGTATATATACCCTGTGCAACCAAGCAGATACTTCAAAGTAGGATACATTTTTTCCCCGAGAGAATGTGTTTCATGGCAAACAACTGTCTGTTTTTCTCTCCAGTCTCCGACATTACCACCTTCTTTATTTTAACTACACCAGCCAACTTTAGTTTTCTTTAATAAGCCATACTTTCTCCTGTTTAAGGGCTATTAAATACATTGAATTTTTTCCAAGAAACTATAAATAACAGGTCAGGGACTCTGGGATCCAATAGTGCAGTCTCAATGTCTAAGAGTATCTGCACTTAGCAAGTGCTCAATAATAAATACATGCCAATTAACCTGCTTTTATGTGAATTTTTTAAGTAATTTTATTTATTGGATAGTGATAGATAAATTGACATGGAAGGGGGAGCTAGAGAAGAAGAGAGACATGACTTTACCACTTGAGCAGCTTACTCTCCCCACCCTGCAAGGGCTTGAACCCAGGTCCTTTCACATGGTAATGTGTGTATTCAACCAGGTGTACCACCATCCAGCTGGTGATGGATTTTAATGTCTTACATGGATTTTAATAGTCAAAACAACGTGATCTATAACAATGCTTGTAGAATTAAACAATAGCATGTAGATATGAATGGACATATTTAAATGTTTTGCTTCTTGAACAAATGTACTTCCTATTTACTCACTTTATTTATATTCACTTTATATATATTTTATTCTATTTTGAATATTTTATTTAAATATTGGGTAGAGACACTGGGAGGTAGAAGGGAAAGAGACAAAAGGACACCCACAGCACTGCTTCAATGCTCATGAAGCTGTCCTCCTGCAGATGGGGGCTGCGGCCTTGAACCTGCATCTTTGTGCATTGTTACATGTGTGCTCTATCACAGGTTTCACAGCCTAGCCCACACAATTCAATGACAAAATTTCTTCTCTATAAAATGGTTAAAACTGAACTGTAATATTAATGTTTAGTTAACTTGAATTACATTTGACTTATTATAATAAAAAATTGTGCCAGGTTCAATGAATATAACATTCACAATAAGTCCTCCAAGGTATTTTCTTTCCTATTTTGAGTCAACCTTCCAGAAGCACATATTTTTCCTCCTTTTATGATGATGTAGTTAATAGAATGTTGTTTCATCTCTAAAGAGCTTAATTTAAATTATCAGAAAGTTCTTAAAGGTAACTATCAGTAAATTTTAATGCATTGAAAAATCTCATCATCATTATAATTGTTAAGAAGAATATGTCTGCTTTGAAAATAAAAAACACAAAGCACAACTTTGACTGGATTTGATGGATTTTTTGGATTTACACCAAAGTAAAAGACTCTGGGGACCCTGGTGGTGGCTCACCTAGCTAAGCACACATGTTATGAAGCGTAAGGACCTGGGTTCAAGCCCCTGGCCCTCACCTACAGGGGGCAAAGTTTTGCAAGTATAGAAGCAGGGTTCTGCAGGTGTCTCTCTGTCTCTCTTCCTCTCTATTACTCCCTTCCCTCTCAATTTCTGGCTGTCTCTATCCAATAAACAAATAAAGATATTTTTATAAAATACAAAAAAAAAAAAAAAAAAAACCAAAAAACTTAAAAAAAAAAAAAGACTGGAGTGGGGAGCAGGGTTCAGTTCCTGGAACATGATGGCAGAGGAGGACCTAGAGGGGGTTGAATTGCTATGTGGAAAATTGATAAATGTCACACATGTACAAACTACTGTATTTTACTATTGAGTGTAAACCATTATTCACCCCAATAAAGAAAAAAAACTCACTGAAAAAAAAAGATTATGTCTACTAGTGGGATTTCCATTTCTATGGGGGAAAGCATGTTCATGGCCACTTCCCTAGCAAACCTTTAATAATCTATAAATTTTTTGTGTTGCTATCTTCTCCCAATGAGCATTTAGTTCCTGAGACATTAAATGCAAATCATATTTAATTTTGCATATGAACTAATTTTCAAGGCTGTACATTTTGCAAATATCAGCTTTTTCTGATATATCTATTTCTTCCAGATAATTGCATTTTAATGCGACATAGAGAATGATAAAGAACAGGAAAGCTGGGGCCGGGTGGTGACGCACCTGGTTAAGCCACCTTCCTCTCTATCTCCCCCCCTCTTGATTTCTGACTATCTCTATCCTATCAGTAAAGATTTTAAAAAATTATATATAAAAAAAAGAATGGGAGTCTGGTGGTAGCGCAGCGGGTTAACCCTACATGGCGCAAAGCACAAGGACCAACAGAAGGATCCGGGTTTGAGCCCCCCCCCCCCCTGCTCCCCACCTGCAGGGGAGTCACTTCACAGGCTGTGGAGCAGGTCTGCAGGTGTCTTTCTCTGCCCCTCTCTGTCTTCCCCTCCTCTCTCCATTTCCCTCTGTCCTATCCAACATCAATGACATCAAGAACAACAATAATAACTACAACAATAAAAAAAAAAAAAAGAGCAACAAAAGGGGAAATAAATATTTTTTAAAAATTTAAAAAATAGACGGGGGAGGAGGGTCAGGCGGTAGCGCCCCAGGCTAGGTGCACATGGTGCAAAGCGCAAGGACTGGTAAGGATCCAGTTTCTAGCCTGCGGGGAAGGGGGGGGGGTCGCTTCACAGGCAGTGAAGTAGGTCTGTAGGTGTCTATCTTCTCTCCCCATCTCTGTCTTCCCCTCCTCTCTCCATTTCTCTTTGTCTTATCCAACAACAATGACAACAATAATGATATCCACAACAATGATTAAAAAAAAAAAAAAGCAAGGGCAACAAAAAGGAAAAAAATAAATGGCCTCCAGGAGCAGTGGATTTGTAGAGCAGGCACCCAGCAATAAACTTGGAGGCAATATGTATATATGTATGTGTATGTGTATGTGTATGTGTATGTGTATGTGTATATGTATATATATTTTCAATGGAGGGAATAAGACACTAAACTCCGTTGGTGGAAACTGTATAGAATTGTACTCCTGTGGGGGCCGGGTGGGGGCCGGGTGGTGGTGCACCTGGTTGAGCACATGTAATACAATGAGCAAGGACCCAGGTTCGAGCCCCGGTCCTCACCTGCAGGAGGAAAGCTTTGTGAGTGGTGAAGCAGTGCTGCAGGTGTTTCTCTGTCTCTCCACCTCTCTATTACCTTCTTGATTTATGGCTGTCTCTATCCAATAAATAATAATAAAAAAATTGAAAATAAAGAATTGTACCACTGTTATCTTACAATCTTGTTATTTATTATTAAATCACTAATATTTTTTAAAGAGGAGTTCAATATGTAAAAAGTAACATGAATTAAATAGCTACTCTTTACCATAGTCAATGGCTGTTGTTACTTATTTTGGTTTATTTTTTAGTTTCAATACCAGATGTGATTAAGTAGATATGTCCTATTTACTATTGGGAATCTAGTAAGTCCCTTGTGATTCTAATTTCAAATTGGTTCCTTCTTAAACATAACATCAACAAAGATTTTGTGTGTGTGTGTGTGTGTGTGTGTAGCATAATAATCTCAAGTTCACATGGATCAAAATATATCTCAGCAGATTTAAAAGAACATAAGTTACATGTCTGGGAGATAGCTGACCAGGTAAAGGATATGTAGCTTGTCATGTGTATGACCCAGGTTCAAATCCTACCACCACATAGGAGGTGCTATGGGAATGGAGCTGTGCTATCTCTCCTTCCTCTTTCTCTGTCTCTTTATCTGAAGAAAAAATGACCCAAAATGATAGAAACATGCATACACAAGGCTCTGGCTCTGCAGAAAAAAAGCAAAAATAAACAAATGGATAAATAGAAAGGATGGAAATAATATTATATCTGCTTTCAGACCACAATTAATTAAACTAGAATAGTCAGTTGTACTCAACAGTCCATGAATTGATCTCTTATAATCCCTATATCTAGATATCTTCTAGTAGTGCAATATCCTTTATTATAAAATTGCATATTACCTTATAAAAATTGTTTGTGTAACTATACTCTTAAGAATTTTCTGACAACAACCCTGGATCCATACTCCCAGAGAGATAGAGAATGGGAAGGCTATCAGGGGAGGGGATGGGATATGGAGATCGGGTTATGAGAACTATGCAGAACTGTAACCCCCTTATTCTATGGTTTTGTTAATGTCTCCTTTCTTAAATAAAAAAAAAGAATTTTCTCTTCCTCAGTGAAGCACTGTGCTGGATTTTATATTGTTGTTTCCTGTCAGTACATATACATCATTTATTTAACTAATATTTGATTCTAAATTAACAGAATGAACAATCACACAATTTTGCAGTTGTATTGGGTCATTTTAAAGACTAAGACAACAGGAAATGGTGGTAGCACACCCAGTTGAGTAAACACGATACCATAATACCATAAGCAAATACCCACATTCAAAACCCTGGTCCCACCTGCAGGGAGTTAGAACTGAAGCAGTGCTGCAGGTGTTTCTCTTTGTCCCTCCCTATCTTCACCTTCCCTCTCAATTCTCTCTGAAAAAGAAAGAGAGAAAGAAAGAGAGAGAGAGATGGGGAGGAAGGAAGAAGGAAGGGAAGGAGTCATCACTGGAAGCAGTGGATTTGTTGTACACGTGCTGAGCCCCAGTGATAGCCCTGGTGACAAAGAGAGAGAAAGAGAAAGAGAGAGAGAAGAAAACTTAAATTAAAAATAACTTCATTCTTTTTTTATTAATAGAACTAATTTGTAATTTTTGCTCAAATTCTCTAGTATGTTCTTTTTCCAAAGTTCATTGTATTTTTTATTAATATTAGTGTTTATTGATGGATGTACTATTTATTTTATTTAAGAAAGGAGACATTAACAAAATCATAGGATGGGGGGATACAACTCCACACAATTCCCGCCACCCAGTCTCCATATCCCATTCTAGTACGTTAATTACCTTCATGTTTATCTATATAGACTGATTTGATTATTTTTTTCTCTGCTATTTCTTCTTTATTTTTATTTATTGAATTAATGATGATTGACAAGAACACAGGATAGGAGGAGTACAACTCTCACAATTCCCACCACCAGAGTTCCACATCCCGTCCCCTCCTCCACTGGAAGCTTTCCTGTTCTTTATCCCTGTAGGATCATTATGGGGTACAGAAGGTGGAAGATCTGGCTTCTATAATTGCTTCTCCACTGGACACGGGCATTGGCAAGTCTATCCATACTCCCAGCCTGTCTCTATCTTTCCCTAGTGTGGCAGGGCTCTGGAGAGGTAGAGTTCTAGGACACACTGGTGAGGTGTCTGTCCAGTTGGACTCAGGTTGGCATCATGGTAGCATCTGAAACTTGGTGGCTGGAAAATCATTAAGATATAAAGCAGAACAAAAAAAATAAAAAAAATAAAAAAATAAAAATAAAAAGATATAAAGCAGAACAATAAGATTTGGAAAAAATGAAAAATAAATAAGTAAACAAATAAACAAAAGATATAAAGCAGAACAAATAGTTTAATAATCAGGAATCTAAAGGTAAGATTATAGCAGATGAGATTTGGGGGGTCTCCATTTCGGAAAAGGCTAGTAGGTCTATTTGAGGTATATTCCAAGGGGCGCATGACTCTACCAATTTCTGTCAGAGCCCAAGAGCTAACATGCAGGTGGGCTAAAGGCACCGTCTGTGGAGATGGTGTCAAAGCTGGGAGTAAGACTGATTTGATCTGGGGACCATATTCAGCACAGGTACCTGTGTAACTTCTGCATCCCTGTAGGTCTGAGCTTACATTCTGTAATCATAGCTAGGAACACTGCAGGCTGCACTCATTTCAGGGCCTATCTTCCTCAAGTGGCAGAGTATGTTGACCCAACCTCCTTTTGGAATCTGGTATTTTTCCTGATGTCAAACATTATAACCTAAGTTCTACTAATTATGTTCTGTTCAAAAAATATTTTTTCCTCTTTCAAAGGCTTACAGTTTATACAAAGTGTAGTAGACAGGGTAGTTTTGTAACTAATTCTAATTCAATGTCTCAGGGCACTGAATATATTTAACTTTATTGTATTATTAACTTGATTATTCTATAGACAAGACGTGTAATTCCTCCTTCAAGCCTAAAGACAATATGGGCAGAAAAATCATGCAGATAAGTACTTATGTTTTAGTCTTAAAAAACTGGCTTAACGTAAAAAGTCAGCTTTTTTTTTCAATTATCAAATATTATGTCCAACTATTCTGGTTCTCACTTTAGTCTTTCTTCCTCTAACTTTCCCTTACCCTCAAGACTAAGCCAAATCTCCCTTTATGATGGAATACAGCATATTGGCTGCGAAAAATTACTTTAATTGCTAAGACTTCAAGTCCCAGGTACAATCCCCAACCACTACTACAAGCCAGAGATGACCAGCGCTCTGGTAAAACACACACACACACACACACACCTCCTTTTTATATATGCCCTTGTAATACAATGTTATTTTCTTGCTGAATTTTATCTCAGTTCATGATTTTGAGATAAATTGATTAATATATAAGTTTCTTTGGAGGCTAAAAGTTATATGAAAGCAGGCATTGCATTAATAAGTAAAACTAAAATGCTTTAGCAAGAACTCAGCATTCCTTTTTCCTATAACATCCTCTATCTAGGCAATCTAGAATTGGTAGATTGCCTCTGCTTCCATCTCAGTTCTTGAGGACTGCCAATTTCTTGTTCAATTTTCCTGTTAATTAGAAAAGGAGGATGGGGAGATAAGTAATGGTTATGCAAAAAGACTTCCATGCCTGAAGCTCTAAGGTCTCAGGTTCAATCCCCAGCCCTACCATAAACCAGAATTGAGTAGTGCTATAGTGGTGATGAAGAATGAGGAGTAGGAGAGCAAAGAAGAAAGGAAACGGACCAGAACTGGTGTAAGATCTTTTAAGTAACACATGTTGTTTCTATTCATACCTCAATAGCATACCTAGTTGCATAAGAATCTAGGATATGCTGGTCTTCTGTAATAGCCTTCTATAATAGGAAAAAATAGGAGATTAAATCTTGGATACAACTAGCAATCTGTTACAATATCTGTACATATTATGACAGATCTTCATGTCTGCAAAGTCTACCACAATACTTGCTCCATAGTAAATACTCAAAAAAGAATTGATATAATGAACAGATTAGTGGATTTCGCACCTTCACATCACCACTGACTTCCACTCATAATGTGACCCCTTTTCCCCTTTTCCTGACTTAAGACAGCTGTCAATTCAAAACAGTACATTATTATTAGAAAATTACAGAAATGTGAAACTGGTACATACAACCCAAGAGACAGTTTTCCCACAAGGACAAAGCAGATAAGATTAAATGCTGGTCCCAGTTCGAACCCCTGGCTCCCCACCTGTAGGGGAGTCGATTCAAAAGTGGTGAAGCTGATCTGCAGGTGTCTTTCTCTCCCCCTCTCTGTCTCCCTTTCTCTCTCTGTCCTATCCAACAACAATAACTACAATAATAAAAACAACAAGGGCAACAAAAGGGAATAAATGAATACTAAAAAATAAAAAGATTAACTGCTGGTTACCTGTCCTGTGATAAGGATTCACCCTTAAATGAAATGAAGAGATCTCATAATATACCCAAGTGTGTGAGCATACCAGGTCTAGTCATCCTTTAAAACATCACCTATAACTCTAAGTTGAAGGTTTGATAGTTTATTCCTCCAAATGAACAAGTAAGACTATTGAAAGGAACACATACATACCTCCAAAAATCAAATATTAATTCTGATAGGGCAGTTCTTTTTTAATTTCTTTATTGGGGGGTTTAATATTTTACATTTGACAGTAAATACAATAGTTTGTACATGCATAATATTTCTCAGTTTTCCACATAACAATACAACCCACACTAGGTCCTCTGCCATCCTTTTCCAGGACATGTACTCTCACCCCCACCCACCCCAGAGTCTTTTACTTTGGTGCAATACACCAACTCCAGTTCAGGTTCTACCTGTGTTTTCTCTTTCTGATCTTGTTTTTCAACTTCTCTAATAGGGCAGTTCTGATGCATACTAACAGTAGGAAACATTTTCACTACCACAGTTAAATTGCTATGTGGAAATAAATGGAGAAAAACATAATGATGATTCAGCAAGGAAGATTTAATTGCAACTTTTTCAATGACCCTACTATCTCTAACACTTTTTTTATATAGTATCATTCTTAAATTACATTGTAAGATATTTGTGGACTAACATATATTTTTTTACTATTTTTTCTCAAGTACCAAGTAACACTACTGAACAAATACCTGCAGAATTAACCATTATTGAGGAACTATTCTTTTGGGTTATTATATAACTGAAAAAAAAATGTAGCTGGAGGAATAAGAGGTAACTAGAAGAATAAAACTTTTTCTTCTAACCCCACTAGAAAACCTGAAGAAAGGAGCCCAGTGGTGGCCATCTGATTGAGCACACATGTTACAGTGCATAAGAACCTGAGTTCAAGCCCCCAGGTCCCAACTGCAGGGGATAGCTTTGCAAATGCTAAAGCAAGGTTGCAGGTGTCTCTCTATCTTCCTCCCTATCTCTCCCTCCCCTCTTGATTTCTGGCTGTCTCTATCCAAAATAAATATAATAAAAATTAAAAGTAAACAGAAATTGAGAAAGAATAACAAAAAGGGAAACTAAAAGCAGGATCTGATTAAATTGAGAGCAGGGCACCAATGTAAAAACACTGTGGTGAAGGGGAGGGTGGCCATTGGGCTTCCGGCGCAGCAGGGGGGTGGGGGGTCGGGGATGGGGCACAGACCTTTGGTGGTGGGAGTGGTGTTTATGTACAATCCTATTAAAGTGTAAACATATAAACCACTATTTAATTAATATGAGAGGGGGAAAATTGGTCATATGTCTAGAACTTCTTAAAACACAGACTGAGTCTTTTTAATACATAGGCTGTCTTTGATATGTTCTCTCCCAAAAGCCTAGACCAGGGAGAACAGAAGCAACCGACAGCACAGCTATACACAAGATGCTGGGTACTCTACCCCAAACCCTATCAAAGGGACTTTCCAAAGTTAACCCTATCACCAAATAATGTGACGATAATAGTAACTATCCATTGTCTTCTTGAACCCTAAGACAACAGGAACCTCACATTTCCACTATAGAGCCTATATTTCCCCCAGTCCTGGAACTTTAGGGTGGGGCCCACTTTTCTGCATGCTTCTCTCAATTCAAATCAAATAATATTGCATCCGAGGATCACAACCTAATCAACGGAACGAGTTCCACCCCAGCATGCTTCACTTCAGACTGTGACCAGAGACTTCAGGTGTGGAATGACAACCCTTCAGCTTCATCACTCGGGTGAGACCTTTCCTTTCATAATATTCCATTCCATGTGGTCCACTCCCCAATAAAGCCCCCAAACCTAGATATAGTCCAGGTTCCCTGAGATAGAGCATAGGTTCACCTGTGCCCATAAACTAGCAGAAGTACACAAGAGCATGCAGGGAATACCCCCAACACTTCATCTGCACTATTCCAGTCTTTAGGTCCATGATTGTTCAACAATTTGTTTGGCTTTGTATGTTAACTCTCTTTTCAGCCACCAGGTTCCAGATGCCAGCAAGATGCTGACCAGACTTCCCTGGACAGACAACCCCATCAATGTGTACTGGAGCTCCACTTCCTCAGAGCCCCACCCCACTAGGAAAAGAGAGAGGCAGACTGGGAGTATGGATCAACCAGTCAACGCCCATGTTCAACGGGGAAGCAATTACAGAATCCAGACCTTCCCCCCTCTGCAACCCACAACAACCCTGGATCCATACTCCCAGAGAGATAGAGAATGGGAAGGCTATCAAGGGAGGGGGTGGGATATGGATATCGGGTTATGGGAATTATGCAGAATTGTACCCCTCTTTTTCTATGGTTTTGTTAATGTCTCCTTTCTTAAATAAAAAAATAAAATAAATGATAATTTCAAGAAAAAAGTAAATAAATAAAGTTACAAAAACAAATAAAAAATAAAACCTGAAGAAATTGAGAGCTTTGATAAGAGTTTTCAGGAGAAAAGTGGTTAGTCATTAAAGTGAGCATTTGAAAATAGGGGAAGAAGAAAATTGTCGTTTTTGGCCTTTAAAAATGTGTGCGGGGCGGGGGCAGGCGGTAGTGCAGCGGGTTAAGTAAACGTGGCGCAAAGTGCAAGGACCTGCAGAAGGATCCAAGTTCAAGTTCCCCACCTACAGGGGAGTCGTTTCACAGGCCATGAAGCAGTTCTGCAGGTTTCTATCTTTCTCTCCCTCTCTCTCTCTTTCCCTCCGTTGTCCATTTCTCTTTGTCCTATCCAACAATGACGACATCAATAACAACACCAATAATAACTACAATAGTAAAAAGACAAGGGCAACAAAAGGGAAAATAAATAAATAAATAAATAAAAATTTTAATGTGCAAGGGGAAGCCTGAAGTGGTGAAGCAGGTCTGCAGGTGTCACTATCTCTATTTCCCCCTTCACTTTCAACTTCTCTCTATATATATCCAAAATAAATTTATGGGATATATATATTCCATAGAATACTACTCTGCAATCAAAAAAAGATGATATTCTGTCCTTTAGGGCAAAATAGGTAAAACTGCAGGTAATTATATTTCACGAAATAAGAGATGGAAGACAACTACCAGATATGTAAAATCTAGAGAACTGATACACATGAAATTGAAAAAAAACAGAAGCAAGCAAACTGTTTCTAAGACTTGTGAGAACTATAGTGGTTATCTTTGGGAGGTGGAAGGGTGAGGATACAGAATTCTGTTTGGTGGGTGTGGTGTGGTGTGCAACTAGACAATCTTACAATCTTGTAACCTACTGTTAATCACAAATAAAAAATCAAATAAAAGAAGGCCCTGGCTGCAGGGGGAAGCTTCAAATGCGGTGAAGCAGTTCTGTAGGTGTTTATCTCTCTATCTATCTCTATCTCCCCACTCTATCTCAATTTCTATCTATCCTATCTAATAAAAATTAAAAAGAAAAAATGGCAGCTGGAAGTACAGGATTCATAGTGCTGGCATCACTGAGCCCCAGCAATAACCCTGGTGAGAAAATTAAAAGAAAAAAAAAAGGAAGGAAATAAATGAATAACTCAGTCTTGGAAATATGTACCTCTGTATAAGAGAAGAATTACTTGTAAGAGGAAATCCACCTCTGGGTTAAGAGGATGATTTCCTCCAATGAAGGTAGTGATTTGTAAAGCAGAA
This sequence comes from Erinaceus europaeus, assembly GCF_950295315.1. NCBI lineage: Eukaryota > Metazoa > Chordata > Mammalia > Eulipotyphla > Erinaceidae > Erinaceus > Erinaceus europaeus. The sequence continues at coordinate 169,142,236 of NC_080162.1, read as the reverse complement.
AATTAATAAATGGGATAGAAGTCAGACTAGAAACATTTTTTCCTTGGAAAAAAAAAGTTTCCTAGATGGGTTCTTTTATGTTGTAACACTTGATGCATATTTAGTAAGGTACTGGAATTACATGGAGTCAGCTAAGTAAGTCCAAGAATGTTCTGTGTACTGTAATAATGGGTGGTGGCAAAATAAATAATTAAGTCTGTATTTACTTCATCTTACTTAACTCAGTACTGATGGACAAGGGTCTGTGACCTTGTACCAAACATGGAAGAAAGCCAGAGGAGAGCAAAGTGTTGTGAAGGGGCAATTCTCACATAGAGGAGAAGCAACATTTCAAATTAAATAAAGCAGTCTCCACCCTCCTAAGGCAGGCACATTTTCTAATATGCTTCTTGTTTAAGTCTGATGTGTTTAACTTTTCAAAGAGTTAAGAATTACAGTTTAAAAAAAACAAAAGGACCATAACTATAGTTCATTCAGTGTTGAATTAGTTTGCCTATCAGTAAAAGCCTCTAAGTGTTATAGATGTTAAGCAATTATTTAAGTCATTGTTCTCTGATTGGTCTATTGATTCATGGAATCATTGGTGGCAATAAAGGTGTCCTAATAATGCTCTGCATTTAAAGAGCAAAGTGCTCTAAAGTCCTAAAATTATTTGTAACTGACTACTAAATAGCATTTATTTTCAAACTCAATTTCACAATTACTAATTCAGTAACTATTTTAAAAGATTATGAAGAGCTTTTTAAAAAAAAGTATCACCTTTATAAGCTGTTGACCCCCTATTTTCAATTTATATGTACTATTTCCAGTCTGGACACTAAATGAAAGAAAAAAAAGTCATTTGACTGTCAATTTGTATTCATTTTACACAGAAGTTTGTACACATAAAATTGTTTTGTAACTATTTCATGAGAGGGAAAGAGAGAGAGAGATCATTCAGGCATATGCAGCACCAGGGATCTAACCCAACATGTACTCACTCACCGCTTAATAATCACACATTGATGATGGTCATGCTATTGGCAGAGTAGAATGTATGTGTTGCACTGCTCAAGGATCAAGGATCAAGGTTCAAGGTTCCAGTCCCTACCTGCAGAGGAAAAACTTCACAATAGTGAAGCAGTACTGCAAGCCTTTCTCTTTCTCTCCCTTTCTACCTACCCCTCTCCTCTCAATTTCTCTCTGCCTCTATTCAATAAATAAAATGTTAAAAAATAAATAAAACAAGTGAAGGTCAAGATGTTCTCTGAATCCAGTGTGAAAAAACTGTCAGTGATAGTGATGATGTCTCAGGGCTTCCAAGGTGGATTTTGTTCCACATATGTCATCATTTCCTTTCTTTCTTTTATTTTACTCCAAGCACTTTCCAAGGATCTGTTTAATAAATATATAGTGGAACTCCACAGTCCCTGCTTCTGTGACTTGAATTTCTCTAATTTCAGTTGCCTGTAACCAATAGCAGTATGAAAATAATACACACAGTAAGATATTTTGAGGCAGGAAAAGATACCTTAACATTCTTTATCATGAGTATGTATGTATAAGAGAAAATGTGTGCGCGTGAGTGTGTGTGTGTGTGTGTGTGTGTGTGTGTGTGTGTGTGTGTCCTTTGGAACTATTTGCAGTTTTCAGCATCTTGGGAAGTATCCACCAAGAATAAGAAGGAACTTCTGCATGCAACTAGAGTCTTTTTTGGTTCTTCAGTTGCTAGTGAATTCAGTAGCAGCCCAAGGAGCGTCTTTTTCCTCAGCAATTCCTGCAGCTGAAGAATCTCCCCAAGTCATGTCATCAACATTAGTTAGGAGCAGCTTATGACCTCAGTTCCTTGGAAAATCCTCTGGTCCCTAAAATGGTTTGATAGATTATTGAAGTGCCATCACTAATAGCAGTCAGGGAAATGCAAATTAATCTGCACACAGGTGTTATCAGTTTTGTGCACATCCATCAGCAATTTGCCAGGAAATCAGTTGTAAGAAGTTTCCTGAAACTTAAAGTGGTTAATCTGAATTTTCCACCTAAAGTGAAATCAATAGCCTCAAATTACCCTCTTATGAGCTAATTAATTTCATAAAGTCATTTTTAGCTGAACCAATTACAGAGATATGTTTGATCCTACATAATAGGTGCAATGCTGACCTAGTTTCTTTGTTATCTCTTTAATCTTGACTAAAGCTCTATCATGCAAATTCTACCCTGACTCACAGTATTTCCTGGTACTCTGGTACTAGGAAAATAATACTGTATAGACAGATTTTATCATGTTCAATGAGCCATGATACAACAGCTTCCTATTTGTCACACTAGTACCCATTTCCACCCTCAGAAAACATTTGAAGTCTTGAGGAGATTGTACCTAGCATACAGTTGACATGCAAATACTCCTTGGATGAAAGAATCATCTTAATTTCTTTTTCTTTCTTTTTTTTTTCCCTTTATAGGCTCAATTTTTCTTTCATTTTTGAGTAAAAATGTCCAAATTCTGTATCATTTGTTGTAATAATAAGTACAAGTAGAGGATTGGGAGATAGCTCCACATGTTAGAGCACAACTTGCATACCTGAAACCACAGAGGCTGCAGGTTCAATCCCTGTGACAACCATGTGGCAAAACTGAGTCATGCTTTGGTCTCTTTCTCTCTCTCTCTCTGTCTCTCTCTCTCCCCCCTCTTCTGTTCTAATAAATGAATCAATCTTTTCTTTTCAAATTTTTAAAAACAAGTATAAGTAAAAACACTTCTGGAGACTAGGCTACGACTCACCAGTAGAACACACATATTACCAAGCATGAGGACCCACACTCAAGTTCCCACACCACATCTGTTGGCAGGAGCTTCACCAGCACTGGAGCAGTGTTGCAGGTGTTTCTTTTTTGTTTCTATCTCTCTCTCTGTCTCTCTGTCTATGCCACTCTTTCTTTCTGTCTTTCACCGGTTTGGGGGGGAGCAGAGAAAGAGAAAGAGAGGAAAGAGAGAATAAGAATGACCTCTGAGAAGAGTGGGGCTGACTTATGTAGTAACCAAGCCTCAGTGATAACCCTAAGGACAAAAAGAAAAATGAAGCTACTGGGCTTATATCTTTTTAAGAAACATAGATGAATCTATTTATTGATTTGATAGGGTGTAGCTATTCACCACTGTAACAGTCAAAATAGTATGTTTTGGAAATGTCATAATGATGATAATTTATTTTGGTCCATAAAAAATTAGTGCTCATTTCCACTAGTGATCAAAATTCGATATGCCTTAGTTAAATTAATTAAAATCAGATTAGCTGGGTCTGCCTACTTCCAGAAATTAAATGCATTTTCAAATAATGCTACTGAATATTCCATAATAAATTGGTTTTTAAAAATGATTCTAAAGTTAAAGGTTTGACAAGTTAAACTTTTCACTTTAAAGTTAAAGTTTAACTATACAACTGGCCAAGATATATACTGGAAAAAATTATATATCAAGTAAAGAACAATTATTGTCCCTATGACAGTTTTTATTAGAATCATCAAACAAGTAAATGCAGAAAAAAAACTTGAGGCTAACTAAGACCCCACTAAAATCCTAGGTCTGGGCCAGATCCCAAAACCCTAATACCAGTTTGGATACAACAAATGATACTCAACACTTTAAAAAATGGGAGAAAGTCTAAACTGGTCAGATAAAGAAGTGACTACAAAAGCTGGATAAGGGCAAGGGACTGGCTCACTTAACAGTGGCATTTTAGGCCACTATCAGGCCACCCTATCACCCGGGGTCCTAAACAAGGAATCTTTGGATTTTCCACAGATAATATGGGCCTACACCTCTCTACCATCATTAGTCACACCCATCATAAGCCCTTTTGTAGTAGTCTTCGTCAGAACAGCAGCCTTACCATGAGCTATCAATGGTAATGCCCCACTTTCCAAAGGGAGGCTGGGTTTTCTTACTCTGCCACTCGAGGAAGACTGATTCTAAAATGAGTTCAGCCTAGAACATTCTCAATGACTGTGGACTGTGAGCTCAGTCTGACAGGGACTCAAAGACTCCAGTGCTAAATAAGAATATATATGGGCCCAGGGTTAAATCACTGTGGTAAACAGTTAATTGCATGTATATTTTCTTCAAGTTTGTAAGTAGCTCTTTGTCCTAATTCTGAGTCCACCTCCATGTTACCTATCAAGCTCAAGCAAAGATTACTAAGACAGAGGATCCTAGGAACATTCCTAAAATAGACTTCCTAGATTCTCTCTACCCAAAGGTCCCACTTCATGGTTCCTGTTTATTAAACATTTTGTATCTTACTGTCTTTTAGACACCACATTGCAGATATAACTATGATTCCATCCTGAACTCCCTGGGCAGACGATCTCACAAATATGTCCCAGAACTTCATCTCTCTAGAGCCCTAACCCACTAAAGAAAGAGAAACTGGCTAGATATATGGATAGACCTGCCAATGCACACATCTAGCAGAGAAGCAGTTGCAGAAGAACCTTCTGCACCCCAAAAAAGAATTTTGGTCCATACTCTTAGAGAAGAAAACAGTAGGGAAGTTTCCAATGGAGGAGATGGGACACAGAATTATGGTGGTGAGAACAGTATGGAATTATACCCATATTATCTTATAGTCTTGTAAATAATTACTAAATAATACATTAAAATTAAAATAAACAAATAAAGTTAAAGTTTAGAGTCAATGTGTGGAGGCCATGCAGCAATGCACCCAGTTGAGTATACTATGTTATCATGTGCAAGGACCTAGGTATAAGTGCCTAGGGAAGGGGGTTGGGGGAGGGACTCTTCACAAGCAGTGAAGCAGGGCTACAGATGTCTCTTTCTCTGTGTGTGTATATCTTCCCCATCCCTTTTCAATTTTTTTCTATCCTATTAAGTAAAAAAATAAAGGAAAAAATAGTCACCAAGGGTGGTTTGATCTTATAGGCACTGAACCCCAGCAAGAACACTGGTGGCAATAAAAAAGTAAATAAGTAGACAAAAATGAAAGGATTCATTTAAAAATGGAATTTAGTGTGTGGTCTAGATTTAGTAGAGCATTGGCAAATATAATTTAGGAGTTACTTAATCATGGAATTTTTCAGTTTTTTAATTTATTTTACTTTTTCTACAATAATTAATAATATTTATATAACAATATATTTTTTCTATTCTTCTACTCGCAAGACACTGATTCTTAGCATTTTAGGAAAACTGAAGGTGAACTTGATGAAGAAAAGTCAGTGACTTGGAGATTATTTAAAAAGATAGTGAGGGAGCCAGGCAGTAGCACACGTGGTTAAGCACACACATTACAGTGCACAAGGAACCAGGTTCAAGGCTCCAGTCCCCACCTGCAGGGGGGAGCTTAATGTGGTGAAGCAGAACTGCAGGTGGCTCTCTGTCTCTTTTTATCTATCTATCTTCGCCTCTCCTCTCAATTCCTCTTTGTCTGTATCCAGTAATAGTAATAATAATAGATAGTGGATACATTTCTGGGGAGTCCTAGGTATGCATAAAAATATCCTCTGGTGGGGTGGGGGGTAGATAGCATAATGGTTATACAAAGAGACTCTCGTGGTTGAGGCTTCAGATTCCCAAATTCAATCCCCTGCATCACCACAAGCCAGAGCTGAGCAGTGGTCTGGTAAAAAAGAGAAAGAAAGAAAGAAAGAGAGAGAGAGAGAGAGAGAGAGAGAGAAAATAAAGATCCTCTAGGATTTATTTGATTCCATTTGACCTGATAGTTCTCACTTTATGGTTGACTTACTTTTTTTTCAACTCTTTAAATAGAAGTAAAGATGTTAAAATAACAATGTAAATAATTCCTGTTCATGGCAGTGCAAACCAGCTTTAGCTTGTAAAGAACATAAAACTCTAGAAATCAAATTCTTATTGGAACCAATTTTGGCATCTTATAGGTTCATAATTAATGAGTTAATCACGATGCATGTTCATGTTACATTTATATAAGAATCATGTCTTTACTGTTTTGAAAATTACACTTCAACAAAAGAATTATGTCCTTACTATTTAGAAACTTGTAACCAGAAATGGAAGAATAAATATGTGCATCATAACTACAATACATGTCAGGCTTTAGTAATTATAAGACTTGGGATACTAATTAGAAAAAAAATTTATCACTTTGTTGGAGGTTACTGGTTTACAGTACAGTAGCTGACACGTGAGTACAGTGTCTCATCTCCCCATGGTAAATGTCTGCAAAACACTCTCACCCCTAACTTGGGTCTTTTACCACCATCACCCCAACCCCTAAGGCCTTCCCTTCCTTTTCCCCAGAATTTTTACCACACCCAGTCAAAGTTTGACTTTATGTTTTCACTTTCTGTCCTTGCTTCTAAAGTTCCACCTATGGGTGAGATCATTCAATATATATATATTTGGTTTAGTTCACTTAACAAGATTCTTTCAAGTTTCATCCAAGATGAGACAAAGATGACTTCATTATTTCTGATGGAGAAGAGACTCTGAGGCAGAATATTGGGGCCCAGGGGAGAATGCCTTGGAATCTCAAGCATGAGAGTTTGAACTCCTCTTCTGACACCCATTTGCCAGAGGAATGCTCTGGTTCTCTTTCTTTCTCTCTCTCACTTCCTCTCTTGAATTAAAAGAAATATACACACAAAAAGAAAGAAAGGAAGAAAGAAAGAAGGAAGGAAGGAAATACACACAAAAAAGAAAAGAAATACATAACCCCTTCTTCCTTTCTTCCTATTTTTTGTTTTTAAGAATCCTCTATCAGCCTGCAAGAGAACTTAACTAAGAGGACTGCTTTACAATTCACACAAACACGTTTTAAGTGCAACCTGAACTGCGCTGGTGTTGTTTTCTCCGGGCTGGCTTCATGGGCAGGTAACAGATGACCAGAAACTCATGGCTGAGCTGAGAACGCAGTTTAATCTTTATTCACAAGCGGGCAAACAGTCCAACACCTAATCACCACACCATGTGCTCCTCCATCTTTCTCCTCCGGCAGCAGAGTCTCAAACTCAGGAAGTACGTAGGGTAGGGGGCAGGGAGAAGCGTGAAACTAGCAAGGGCTAAACCAAATCTCCCAGAGGTAGGGGAGTGAGACCAAACCAATGTAACAGAAAGATCATGTAAATAGACCACAATGTCAAGCAATGTAACAGAAGCAGAACTAGATCCCAGAAGCAGAACTAGAAGCATACCAACATGCTGGCATAAATGTTGGTGCTGTAGTGTCTTTCTTTCCCTCTCTCATTTCTCTCTCTACAAAAAGAAAAAAGTTTACCTGGAGTGATGAAGTGCACTACAACAACAAAAAAGAATCTTGTATCACCTTTGTCACTCAAGAAACTCCAATGTTGGTCACTTCCATCAGGAACAGTATCTTGCGGGCCCTCCCAGGACCCTGTCCTCACCATAAAGCAACTATGGTAGGGATAGTATCCTGCCCTGCCACCCGAGGAAGACTGGTCCTGAAATGAGTGCAACCTGCAATGTTCCCAGCTGTAACCATGAGCTGCAACTCAGACCAATAGGGACACATATACATACACATACACATACACATACTCATACACATATATATACATACATATGCCCTGGGTCAGGTGGGTGGAGGTAAATAGTTAATTTTATCACAGAATTTTTTTTTCAAGAATGGGAGCTACTCTCTGCTCTAATACAACTTTCTAGCCCTTTTCTCTACTCTGACACCATTCTCTCAAGACAATATTCTTATCCAACTTCAGGCTAGCTCAAACAAAACAACCATAGTTGTGTGCCCCCAAGGACATGCCTAAAAATGGATTTCTTCACTTTCTTTCTTTTTTTCTTTTTTCTGGTTTTTTTTTTTTTTGCTTCCAGGGTTATTGCTTGGGCTCAGTGCCTGCACCACGAATCCTCTGTTCCTGGAGGCTTCGTTTTAGCCTTTTGTTACCCTTGTTGTTTTATCGTTGTTATGGTTATTATTATTATTGTTACTGATGTCATTGTTGTTGTAAGACAGAAATAAATGGAGAGAGGAAGGGAAGACAGAGAAGAGGAGAGAAAGATAGACACCTGAAGACCTGCTTCACCACCTGTGAAGCTACTCCCCTGCAAGTGGGGAGCCAGGGGCTTGAACCGGGACCCTTACACCGTTCTTTGCATTTCACACCATGTGCGCCCTTAACCCACTGCACTACCATCTGACTCTCTCCTAGCTTTCTTATACCCTAAAATCCCTAATCTCTTCTGCTCTAATCCTACTTCTTGGTTTCTGTTCATTAACCATTTTGTCTCAGCTTAGGTCACGTCACCTTCCAAACATCAAGTTACAGATGCTACCATGACTCCAGTCTGACTTCTCTGGGAAGACCACCTCACCAATGTGTCCTGGACCCTCACATCTCCAGAGCTTTGGTCTACCAGGGAGAGATAGAAACAGGCTTGGGGTATACTTCAATGTCCATGCTCATCAGAGAAGCAATTGCAGAAGCCAGAACTCCTACCTTCTGCACCCCAAAAACAACCTTGATCCATACTCTCAGCAGGGGAGAAGTGATAGGATGAAGAGGACTCTGAACTCCAGCTCCATCAGCACCCAGAGAGAGAGAGAAGGAAAAGGAGAGTGATATATGGAGTTAGTCATATTGTCATGAGTGGCTCAGAAGGAAAGAGAGGACTGAATCAGGAGAAAAGGGGGCAATTACGTATAAATGTGGACAGATAGTTGTAGTTATGTCTACAACCTTAGAGGAACTGTGCTGGATTGCAGTGGGGAGACTGAAGATTAAGAACTCTGGTGGTAATGTGTCCTGGAGCTCAGCTTCCCCAGAGACACACCCTACTAGGGAAAGAGAGAGGCAGACTGGGAGTATGGACCGACCAGTCAACGCCCATGTTCAGCGGGGAAGCAATTACAGAAGCCAGACCTTCTACCTTCTGCAACCCTCAATGACCCTGGGTCCATGCTCCCAGAGGGATAGAGAATGGGAAAGCTATCAGGGGAGGGGGTGGGTTATGGAGATTGGGTGGTGGGAATTGTGTGGAGTTGTACCCCTCCTACCCTATGGTTTTGTTAATTTATCCTTTCTTAAATTAAAAAAAAAAAAAAAAAAAACTCTGGTGGTGGGAATTTAAATCCCTGTTGACATGTAATTTTGTAAAATAAAAGAAAGAAAGAGAAAGAAAAAAAGGAAGGAAGGAAGGAAGGAAGGAAGGAATGAGGGAAGGAAAAGAGAGAGAGAAAGAAAGAAAGAAAGAAAGAGAGAAGGAAGGAAGAAAGAGAAAGAAACTCCAGGTGTTTTAAGAGCTCTGTACCAGGAATGATATACAAAGACCAGCTATTTTTCTGTGACACCGCAGGAAGGTATTGAACAACAGCTAGATAGAAAAAAAAAAAAAAAAAAAAGGAGCCGGGCAGTAGGGCAGCAGGTTAAGCACAGGTGGCGCTAAGCACAAGGACCGGCATGAGGATCCCGGTTCGAGCCCCCGACTCCCCACCTGCAGGGGAATCCCTTCACAGGCGGTGAAGCAGGTCTGCAGGTGTCTGTCTTTCTCTCCTCCTCTCTGTCCTCCCCTCCTCTCTCCATTTCTCTCTGTCCTATCCAACAACGACGACATCAACTACAACAACAATAACTACAACAACAATAAAAAAGGACAAGGGCAACAAAAGGGAAGATAAATAAATTTTAAAAAAATTACAAAAAAAAATCAATAGCTGGTGTTATAAGTTAAGGACTTGTGCTAGAAAAGTAAATGTGGTAATGGAAAAGAGAAAAACAATGTGAAAAAAGAACATTTTCAAGAGAAAACTAATACTGGATAGAATTTTAGATGGCCTGTTGAATATGGGGTGGGGAGAGAGACAAAAACAGCTATTCAATATAAGTCCTTATTTCTAAGAAATACTGTTACCACTTATTGAGAAGTAAAAGTAGAGTCTTTATGGTAGGGACGATGGTCAATTTTGTGCATGCTGTGTCTGAAATGTCAGTAAATGGTTCAAGTGCATTAACTCAAGTTGGAAGATGAAAATATTGGGGTACAATGAGGTAACAATTTTGTGATGTGTTGAAGGAATTGGTTCTTTAGATTGGATTAACCCACAAAAAAAGTTTGGGACATATTTTTTCCTCTCCATCAGATAAGTAACTTTTAAAAAAAATTCAAGTGGGGGCCGGTAGTGGCACACACATTACTATGTGCAAGGATCCAGTTCAAGTCCCCACTCCCCACCTGCAGGGGGAAGCTTCATGAGCAGTGAAGCAGAGTTACGGATCTCTCTGTGTGTGTGTGTGTGTGTGTGTGTGTGTGTGTGTGTGTGTGTGTGTGTGTGTTTCCCTCCCCTCTCAATTTCTATCTGTCCTATCAAATAAAATAAAACTAAAAATTACTTCTAGGAGTGATAAATTTGTCATGCAGGCACTAAGCCCCAGGAATAAACTTGGCTGCAATTTGGGGAAAAGAAGGAGGAAGAGAAAGAAATAAAACTCAAGCATTTAGAAATCGTTTTCACTAATTAGAAAGTGAGTAAAAAAAGTCATTCCCAATATTAGAAGCAAATCTAGAATATGAATTAATCTCTTAGGGAATAATCTCTGTACACTTTATGCCAAACATATCATCACTGACCTAGGGGTCAGGCAATGCTTTTAATTGAATGGTCTGTTCATTTTATTTCTGACTCCAAAGTCATTCATGCTTTCCTGTGACCTCTTTTATTTCTGGGCTGTTGTTTTTTCTTTTTCCCTGTATTCTGCGATGTACCCCTTAATATTTTAAAGTAATATATTGTATATTTTAATACACTTAATTTTTTTCTCAAGTAACCAATAAACTCTAAATATTGCTGAAAATTAGTAGGATGATGCAATAGAAAGATAGCAAAACATAATGGAGTGGGAAGAGATTTTGAAGCAGACTAAATTTTGTGTACTACCTCAGACACACCATTTTACAATGAGATTTGATTTTAATAGTGATCAGCATTATCACATTCAGCTTTGCTTAACATTTTCCCATTTTAAACAGCCTTGACACTTGTGGAATAAAAGATGATTATTTCTCTTCATTAATTTCTATTATTTCTCCACTTTGTCTTGTTATGAAAGTCAATAAAATATGGATAGCTGAGATCGAATGGCTGACTTGCTTACTTCAGAGTTGCTGGAGTTAGAATAGCATCTAAGATAGTCTAAGTAATTGCCTCTGGTAAATACTTTTTTGTTCTACACTTGAAATAATCATACCCACTAACAACGGTTGAGTCCTCATTATAGACTTAGCTATACATACATACTTTTATTTAAGCCTCACAGAAATCCAGGGAGAATGGGCTATTTTTTAAAGATCTCTTTACTCATTAATGAGTTAGAGAGGAAGAAGAGAAAGAACCAGAGCATCACTCTAGCATATGTGACCCCTAGAATTGAACTCATTACTTTCTACTTGAGAGTCCAACGCTTTATCCACTGTGCCATTTCCTGGGTCATGAGAATGGTGTGTTCTTATACACATTTACATCATCAGTGTGAACCTTATAGATAGAATCTTCATCTTCAATATAGAATAGTGATAAATGTCTGGGCTGAACAGTGGCACAACCAGTAAAATGCACAAGTTACCATGCTTGAGTATCCAGGTTCAAGCCCCTGACCACCCCCTGTGGGGTGGGAGAAACCACAAGTGGTTGAGTAGGCTGCAGTATCTCTCTTTCCCTCTCCCACTCTTCATCCTCTCACACCCTACTCCTCTGTCTCTATCACAATATTATTTTAAAAAATTTAAGTGGTATTTGTCATCTTAAATACTTTATGTGCCCTAATTTGGAAACTCTTTCACTGATCATTCTATTATTCTAGGTTTTATTGGTTTTACTGCAGTGTTGTTCTCTTTTACCTGAATCAGTCATGTTGGCCTTTCTCTCATCACTGATTCAAGTTTGTGAGTAAACATTTATCTTCATCAGATTAAAAGTTGAGTCTTCCACTGACTAGGTCTTGAAGACTACTAGTCCCATGAGAGTAAATAAAGGTAATTATCCACCTCATGTGCAAAATGAGAAAACATATGACACTGCCCCATTAATGACTTTTCTTCCCCAATCACAGATGTGTGTTGCTAATATTTCAATAACATTATAGAAAAGCAACCAAAAAATTACAACTTTAATTCTCCCACAACTTTGACTTTAAAAAAAAAAAAATGCATCACTTTCAGGCAGAGCCAAGATGATGACTTGGAAACAGCTGCTGGCGTGAGCTCTGACAACAACTGCTAGAAACGCTACCAGGTTCCGGATGGCAGCATGATGCCGACCAGGCTTCCCTGGACTGAAGACCCCACCAATGTGTCCTGGAGCTCCACTTCCCCAGAGACCCACCCTACTAGGGATAAAGAGAGGCAGACTAGGAGTATGAATTGACCAGTCAACACTCATATTCAACGGGGAAGCAGTTACAGAAGCCAGACCTTCCACCTTCTGCAACCCACAACGACCCTGGGTCCATGCTCCCAGGGGGATAGAGAATGGGAAAGCTATCAGGGGGAGGGGGTGGGATATGGAGATCGGGTGGTGGGAATTGTGTGGAGTTGTACCCCTCCTATCCTATGGTTTTGTCAATGTCTCCTTTCTTAAATAAAAATAAAATAAATAAAAGTAAAATGCATTTCTCAGACTCAACCTGTGGCTCATAAAATATTTACATATAAACTTTCCAGAAGACATTAAATTTAATCATAAATTTCAGTCATTTTCTTTATATTTATCTGAGTTAATTTTGTTGAACCAACTTCAAAAAAAAATCACCAAGTTTCAAATTCTTGCTTTTAAAATTATGATTTATATAGCACTTTCACCCAGGCTTTTAAAAAATATTCCAAAACAAAAATTGGGCTTTGAGTTCAGTAGTGATGTCAAGAGTTATGTGAGCCAGAATTTTCAGTGAAAAACAAAATGCTATTTCCTGTGAGGAAAAAAAAGTAATGTTCTTTATGTACTTTTAAAAGACAAACTGTTGTGACTAGAACTAGAGAATGATGAAATTTGAATTGGAACTATCCTTAGTGCCCAGAATAAGTCCATCAATTCAGAAAGGAGAAATTTATAGAGGCCACAGGCTTCTGTGACGAACACCTTGTCCTGTAGAAACCTCTTTGGTGCATTCTACTTGTTTTAATGAGTTCAGTTTATGGCAAAATGCTGTATGTTATACAAATTGAAATTCCAAGCTAGATAAGTCTGTCAGATACTTAGATAAGAATCTCAAATAAGATTGAAAGGCAAAGTCTGTTTTTTTTTTTTTTCTTTATTGGGGAATTAATGTTTTACATTCAATGGTAAATACAATAGTTTATACATGCATAACATTTCTCAGTTTTCCATATAACAATAGGCAAAGCCTGTGTTTTTTAAATTTTTTTATTTATAAAAATGAAACATTGGGAGTCGGGCTGTAGCGCAGCGGGTTAAGCGCAGGTGGCGCAAAGCACAAGGACCGGCATAAGGACCCCAGTTCAAACCCCGGCTCCCCACCTGCAGGGGAGTCCCTTCACAGGCGGTGAAGCAGGTCTGCAGGTGTCTATCTTTCTCTCCTCCTCTCTGTCTTCCCCTCCTCTCTCCATTTCTCTCTGTCCTATCCAACAATGACAACAACAATAATAACTACAACAATAAAACAACAAGGACAACAAAAGGGAATAAAATAAATATTTATTTAAAAAAATGAAACATTGACAAAACCATAGGATAAGAGGGGTACAGCTTCACACAGTTCCCACAACCAGACCTCCATATACCAACCCCTCCCCTGATAGCTTTCCTACTCTTTAACCCTCTGGGAGTATGGACCCAAGACCATTGTGGGATGCAGAAGGTTGAAGGTCTGGCTTCTGTAATTGCTTCCCCGCTGAACATGGGCGTTGACAGGTCGATCCATACTCCCATCCTGTCTCTCTCTTTCCCTAGTCAGGTTGGACTGTGGGGAAGCGGAGCTCCAAGGGACATTGGTGGAGTTGTCTGTCCAGGGAAGTCTGGTCACATCCTGCTAGCATCTGAAACCTGGTGGCTGAAAAGAGAGTTAATATACAGAGCCAAATAAACTGTTGGACAATTATGGACCTAAAGGCTGGAGTAATGCAGGTGAAGAGTTGGGGGGGGTCCCCTCCATTTTGTAGATAGCTAGTAGGCATATTTTAGTTATATTTCAAAGGGCCTGTAGCTATACTAGTGGTTTTTTGTTTGGTTGGTTGGTTGGGGTTTTTTTTGTTTTCGTTTTTTTTTTTGCCTGAGCCTGAAATCTGATATGCAGGTGAATCCTAATTATTGTCTGAGGAGATGATGTCATGGCTGGGAAAAGGACCAGAAAGCTGGATCAGGGAAGAGAATATCTCCCTAATATGGGAAATAGGTATAAATATTACTGTAAACTCCATCAATTTGGTGTGATCTGAGGCCCATAATTAGCTTAGGAACCTGTGTGACCTCTACATCCCTCTAGATCTGAGCTCACATTCTGTGGTCATGAGTAGGGACATTCCATGCTGCCCCAGTATTGACCCATCTTCCTCAGGTGTATCATAGAGTATGTTGTACATCCTCCCTTTGGAGGATGGACCATTCTCTACCATTGTTGATCCAGGTTGAGGGCAAGGCCCTATGGGGGCCCACAAAGGGGTCTATATTGCCGTTCCTGATAGAGATGACCAGAAACAATAGAGAGAGGGATTTATTGCATCCGCTGATTCCAACCTAATCAATGCAACTAGTACTATCTCAGCATGCTTCACCTCAGACTGTCCAGAGACATCAGGCATGGGTTGCCAACCCTTCATCCGCATCACTCCAGTGAGACCTTTCCTTTCATGGTAGTCTCTAATTCCATTCCAGGAGGTTCACTTCCTAACAAAGTCCCAAAACCTAGATATAGGCCAGGTCCCGTAAGATAGAGCATATGTTCACATGTATCTATAAGTTAGCGCAAAATATATACCTGAAAGCAAAAATATACAATAGTCTTTAGTGAGTCAGTATCAAGTTCATAATGAAATAGTGTCTACTTAGACTCAGATACCCTCCTCACCTACTTCCTATTACAGTTCTCTCACTCACTCCAAAGCTAACCTTATCAAAGCAAGGACTGCAAAAGCTGAAGAAGGGCAAGAGACTGGCATACTTTAATGATGACTCTTTAGTCACTATCAGGCCATTCCACCAGCTGGGGTCCTAATCGGGGAGTCCTGAGTCTCTCAAAGTCTGTTCTTAATAAAATTCAGAAATTCCCCATGAAGGGTTCCACGGTTGCTCCACATGACAGCAGGTATATCAATAAGCGATACCATACAATGTTTTACAGAGAGTTTTCATTTTGTCACTTATCATGCCATAGGAATGTTTCCTAAAGGAATTGAATTTAATAAATTTTTCATAGAATTTATTTGGATATATATCATTGTTTTTGCTAGGTGTTGCTGTGATTATGATAATGACTATGATCACTGGGGCTTCACCACTCCAGGATGACTTTTTCGGAAAGAAAGATACAGAGATAGAGAGACAGAGAGAAAGATACCACTGCACTAAATCTTCTTTTAATGCTGTGGAGGACAGTCTCATACTAGTTTTCTTTTTAATTTTTCATTTATTTAATGTTTTATTATTTTTTAATATTTATTTATTTATTCCCTTTTGTCACCCTTGTTTAATTGTAATTATTGTTGTTATTGATGTCATCATTGCTGGATAGGATAGAGACAAATGGAGAGAGGAGGAGAAGACAGAGAGGGGGAGAGAAAGATAGACACCTGCAGACCTGCTTCACCGCCTGGGAAGCATCTCCCCTGCAGGTGGGGAGCTGAATGTTTATTTTTAATGAGAGCAATATTCAGGTCTGGTTTGTGGTGGTCCCTGGGATTGAAGATGGGAACTTGGAATCTCAGACATGAATGTCTTTTCCTACTATTCTATCTCTCCAGATTTAGCAATTCAGCTCACTAGAAATTATTTATATATATATATATTTGTTTATTTATCCCCATTTGTTGCCCTTGTTTTTATTGTTGTAGTTAGAATTATTGTTGTTATTGATATTGTCATTGTTGGATAGGGCAGAGAGAAATGGAGAGAGGAGCAGAAGACAGAGAGGGGAAGAGAAAGATAGACACCTGCAGACCTGCTTCAGCGCTTGTGAAGCGACGCCCCTGCAGGTGTGGAGCTGGGGGCTCGAACCCAGATCCTTACTCCGGTCTTTGTGCTTTGCGCCACCTGTGCTTAACCCGCTGCACTACCGTCCAACTCCCTGAGAAATTTTTGATATCTATTAGTTCATAGACTCCCTTCTTTTATTTAGCAATCCAGTAAAATTACATTGTATATCTACAATGTTCATTTGTTATATACATTTTATTTACTATTTACCATGTACCATGTCCTAGACATGAAAAAAATGTCTATAGTCATAGGGACCTTAATGACATCTTAGTCAATGACAGACCACATATGCAAAAGTAGAACCACCAGCCTATACCAGATAGCCTACATGTCCAGTAAACTATAACATCTAGGATTGTGGAAATATACTCTATGATAATCACACAAGGAAAGCAGAGAGAGACACACACAGAAAGGAGATACCACAGCACCAGAGCTTCTCCCAGTGCCCCAGCAGTTCCTGTGTGGCATAAGGGTTAGAATCTGGGCCATGTATGTAGCAAGGTAGGTACCCCACCAAGTGAGCTAGCTATCTCTCTGACCCAGAGACAAATATATTTCTTAATATTTTTTATTTTTACTTATTTTTAGAGACTTTTTAAAAATCTTTATTTATTTATTGGTTAGGGAAAGCGAGAAATTGAGAGGAAAAGGAGTGATAGGGAGAGAAACAAAGAGACACCTACAGCCCTGCTTCACCACTCACAAAGCTTTCCTCTTACAGGTGAGGACCAAGGGCTTAAACCAGGGTCCTTGAGCACTGTAACACGTACTCTCAACCAGGTGTGCCACCACCCGTCCCCAATAATTGTATTTATTTGTTATTGGATGAAGACAGAGAGCAATTGAGAGGGGAGGAGGAGATAGAGGGGGAAAGAGACAGAGAGACACCTGCAGCCCTGCTTCACCACTCGCAAAGCTTTCCTTTTACAGGTGGGGACCAAGGGTTGAATCAGCAGACTATTGCAGAAATATAAATAAAAAATAAAGGTTTGGGGTGGTGAGTAGATAGCATAATGGTTATGCAAAGCGACACTCTGGCTCGATGATCCAAAATCCTAGGTTCAATCCCCTGCACAACCATAAATCAGAGCTAAACAGTACTCTGGTAAAAATAAATAAATAAACTAAGCTCCCAAATAACTTGGTTATAATAATTATTATCTATTGCTTTCTTAAACTATAAGATAGCAAGGAACCTTCTTCATTCTCCTTAAAATCTATATTTCTCCCAGTCCTGGAACTTCTTGGGCTTTGCTCATTTTCTTTCATGCTTCTCTTGATCCCTATCATTTGATACTGCATATGATGACCTCAACTAAATCAGTGCAATCAATGCTACATCACCATGTTTCACTTTGGATTGTGTCCAGAGATGCCAGGCCTGGGATGTGAACCCTCCAGCTCTAATACTCTGCCACCAAGTTGCAGATGCTACTATGAGGGCATCCTGACTTCCCCAGGCAGATGATCTTACCAGTGTGTCCTGGAACTTCACCTCTCTAGAGCCCTACCCAACTAGGGAAAGTTAGAAACAGGAATGGGGTATGGATCCACTTGCCAATGTCCATGCTCAGCAATGAAGCAATTACAGAAGCCAGACCTTCCACCTTCTGCATTCCATAAAGAATTTTGGTCCATACTCCCAGAGGGATAAAGAATAGGGGAAACTTCCAATGGAGTGGATGGGATATGGAACTATAGTGGTGGGAATTATATGGAATTGTACCCCTCTTATCCTACAATCTTGTTAATCATTATTAAATCACGAATAAAAAATAAAAATAGGGGAATGGGTGGTAGGGCAGGGGGTTAAGTGCAAGCAGGTCTGCAGGTGTCTGTCTTTCTCTTCCCCCTCTCTGTCTCCCTTCCTCACTCGATTCTCTCTGTCCTATCCAACAACAACATCAATGGCAACAATAACAACAACAAGGGCAACAAAATGGGAAAAAAAGTGGTTTCCAGGAGCAGTGGATTCATGGTGCAGGCACTGAGCACCAGCAATAACCCTGGAGGCAAAAAATAAATAATAATTTTAAAGAGTAAATCAGGGTTTATGAGATAGCTCATTCAGTACACATATGCTTTGTCATGTGCGGTGCCAGGCCTAAAACCCTAACACCAACCACATGGGTGTGCCACAGCACTGGAAGAAGCACCAGTTCTATGAAAACTCTCTCTCAGTCTCTCTAGATATATACATCTGAAATAAAAAGAATGAAAATTCAGTCAGTCCAAAAGTAGGGGCAGCACAAATGTATGAGACCCCAGCACTGAAAAAAAAAAGAGGGATATGGAAAAAAAGAATCCAATCAATGTTATGTCTACAAAAGTGCAAATAAATAGCAAAATTAGGTTCTTATTTGTTTTACAATATGAATCATATTCTTTAATGTATTCACTAAATAAATATTAGCTTTATTCCTATACTAATAACTAGAATGAATTATCATAATGGGTCCTCAAATAGCCTAATAGAACAAATAGCTCTTTTGACTTCTTACTTAGCACTGCAAATTCAATAATTAATAGGCTTGTCATTTATTTAACTTAGGAGGAACCTGAGAAATATCCCTCTCTAGTTTTATAAGTAAATAAAAGAAAGTTATATTTACCAACATATTGAAAGTAGCAGAATCATTTGTTTAGAAATATGATTTTACACTTTGTTTTTTGAACAAATACTATTACTACTGTGTCTTATTTCTTAAATTCAGGTTGCTTGATTCTTTCTTTTCTTTCTTTTTTTATTGGATAGAAGAACAGAACAGAGAGACATTGAGAGGGAAGAGGAGATAGCAAGGAAGAGAAAGATAGACAACTGCACACCTATTTCACTGCTAGCGAATCATTTTCTCAGCAGGTGAGGAGTAGGAGCTGGAACTTGGGTCCTTGCGCATAGTATGCTTAACTTGGAGCACCATGGCCTGACACCCCCCCATGTTTTTTTAATTTTTAATTTTTATTTATAAAATGGAAATAATGACAAGACTATAAGATAAGAGAGGTACAATTCCACACAATCCACACCACCAGAACTCTGTATCCAATCCCCTCCCAATTCTTTAACCCTCTGGAATCATGGATCCAGCCAGGATCATTGTGGGATGCAGAAGGTGGGAGGTGTGGCTTCTGTAATTGCTTCCCTGCTGAACATGGGCATTGGCAGGTCGATCCATACTCCCAGCCTGTCTCTTTCTTTCCCTAGTGGGGCAGGGATCTGGGAAGGCAGGACTCCAAGACACATGATGGGGTCCTCTACCCAGGGAAGTCAGTTTGGCATCATGGTATCATCTGGAAACTGGTAGCAGAATAATGAAATTGAGGGGTTGACATTCCACGCCTGACATCTCTGGATATGGTCTGAAGTGAAACATGCCAAGGTGATTCTGGCTGCATTGCTTAGGCTGGGATCAGCAGATGCAGTATCAGTTGGTACGAACTGAAAGAAGCATGCAGGAAAGTGAGCCCCACCACGGAGGTTCCAGGCCTGGGAGATGTATGGGCTTTATATAGAGAAAGGAGAAGGTTCCTGCTGTCTAGGGGTTTAAGAAGGCAATAGATAGTTATTGCTATCACCAAATTATTTGGCAATTGGGTTAACCTCAAAAATCCCATTGTTAGCATTTGCTATATCATACAAGACCTCACCATAATCTATGGACTTTTATGCTATTTACATATAGTTGTATCTTGTAAAGTACTGACACCAGTTGTTTCTGTTCTCCCTGGCCTAGGCTATTAGAAGATTTAATATTTCAAAGAACAAGTCATTATTAGAAGTAGATTAACACTTTGAGCCCACTGTTAAAATTCAATATGGTTACTAATTTGAAGTTTTAAGTGCTTAGATTGAAGGAACATATACTCAGAGCTATGTTCTATGCATCAAAAACTTCGAGATATTCGATAAATTTTCCCCCTCATATTAATTAAATAGTTATTTATGAGACTATAAGTTAATGGGAGTGTAAATCAATACCACCAAGGGACTGTTTGGCTTCCCCCCACCCCCGCCGCCAGCGAAGCTGAACATTTACTCTCACCCTCCACCCAGAGATTTTTACTTTGGTGCCCTACTCCAAATTCAGTCAGATCTTGCTTTGAGTTTTCTTTCTGTTCTTCTTTCTGAACTTCTGTTGATGAGTGGGATCATCCCAAACTCATCTTTGTCTTTCTGACTTGGCTCACTTAACATAATTCCTTCTAGTTACATCTAAGATGGGTCAGAGAAGGTAGGTTCATCATTCTTAATAGCTGTGTAGTACTCCATTGTGTAAATATACCACAGCTTTTTCAGCCATTCATCTGCTGTTGGACACCTGGGTTGCTTCCAGGTTTTAGCTATTATGAATTGTGCTGCTATGAACATAAATGTACAAACATCTTTTTGGTTGAGTGTTATGAAGTCCTTAGGATATATCCCTAGAAAAGAAATTACTGGGTCATATGGGAGGTCTCTTTCTAGCCTTGTGAGAGTTCTCCATGCTACTCTTCACAGACGTTGGACCAATTTACATTCCCACCAGCAGTGCAGAAGGGTTCCTTTGTCCCCACAACCTCTCCAGCACTTGTTGCTGCTGTCATTTTTGATGTATGACATTCTTACAGGGGTGATGTGGTATCTCAGTGATGTCTTTATTTGCATTTCTCTGGCAATCAATTACCTGGAGCAATTTTTCATATGTTTATTAGACTTTTGGATCTCTTTTGTAATGAATATTCTGTTCATATCCTCTGCCCATTTTTGGATGGGGTCATTTGCTTTTTTGGTGCTAAGTTTGGTGAGCTCTTTATATATTTTGATTATTACTCTCTTGTCTGATCTATAGCATGTGAAAATTTTCTCACTCTGTGAGGTCCTCTTTAAGTGATGGTTTCTTTTGCTGTGCAATTTGTTTTTGTTTTACTTTTACTTGCAAGTGGGTTTGTATTGTCAAAGATGTCCTTGAGGTTTAGGTGGGAAAGTGTTCCACCAATGTTTTCCTCTAAGTATTTGATAGTTTCTGGACTAACATTCAGGTCCTTGATCCATTTGGAGTTGATTTTTGTTTCCGGTGAGATAAAGTGGTTCAGTTTCATTCTTCTGCATGTTTCAACCCAGTTTTCCCAGCACCATTTATTGAAGAGAGTCTCCTTCCTACATTTAATATTTTGGGGCCCCTTGTCAAAGATTAGATGTCCATAGGTGTGGGGGGGGTAGTTTTGGGCTTTCAATTCTGTTCCACTGGTCTCTGTACCTATTTTTTGTTCCAGTACCAGGCTGTTTTGTGATTATGATGGCCTTATAATATAGTTTGAGATCTGGAAATGTGATGACTCCATTTCTGTTTCTTTTCCTCAAGATTGTTTTGGTAATTCTAGATGTTTTCTGGTTCCAGATAAATGACTGGGTTTTTTTTGTTGTTGTTGTTGTTGTTGTTGTTGTTCTATTCTCTTAAAGAAACTTGGTGGAATTTTGATGGGTGTCACATTAAATTTGTATATGGCTCTGGAGAGAATATTCTGGATATTCTGGAATGGATGGTATTAATTCTTCCCATTTCTTTGTTTCATTTCCTTTTTCTTTGAATAGTGACTCATAGTTTTCAGTATACAAGTCTTTCACTTCTTTGGTCAGGTTTATTCCTAGATATTTTATTGATTTTGCTGCAACAGTGAATGGGAGTGATTTCTGGATATCCTCTTCTTTGAACTTAGTGTTTGCATAAAGAAATACCACTGATTTTTGTACACTGATTTTGTAGCCTGACACCTTGCTGTATCGCCGAATGATTTCCAGTAGCTTTCTATTTTATTCTTTAGGCTTTTCTATGTCTACTATCATATCATCTGCAAGTAGTGAGAATTTGACTTCTTACCTTCCAATCTGTATTTATTTGATTCCTTTCTCTCGCCTGATTTCTATGTCAAGAACTTCTAATACTATGTTGAAAAGTAATGGTGATAATGGACAGCCCTGTCTTGTCCTCGATCTGTCCCTCATGTTTTTAAATGAGCAATTATTCTGTATTCTAAAGAATAATGGAACATGCTTAATAAACAGGCATTAGGTTGACACTTAAACAAAATGACTTTTCTTTCCTTCTTGCTGATTTCATGTAAAAGAAATTGGCAGCAGTCTCATAGCTCAGAAGAAAGTCATCTTTGAGAAGACCATCCTAAGTTTCTTTCTTTTTTATTTTTATTTTATTTTATTTTATTTTTTTACCAGAGCACTGCTCAGCTCTGACTTATGCAGTGGATTGAACCTGGGACTTTAAGGCCTCAGGCATGAGAGTCTTTTTGCATACACATTACACTATCCCCCCTCCTTTTTTTTTTTTTTTTTTTTTTATTCCAGAGCACTGTTCAACTTTGGTTTACAGTAGAGCTAGGGATTGAAGCTGAGACTTCAGAGCCTCAGGTATGCAAGTTCTTTACATAACCATCATACTATCTCCCCAGCCCCAGTTCAACTTTTAAGCCTAATGTAGAGACATGAAAAGAGCCATGAAGTACAATAATTTCTTTCACAACTGCATCATTAGTTGAAATAACAAAACATAGCATGCTATTTACATGCTATGTAAATAGCAACATCAAGATCCTTGTTTGTCAAAGAATTCCCAGGGCACTCTTTGTCTTCTGGGATATTCTAACATTATCACCACAGTTCAAGAAAACCAGAAAGCTTTCTCAGAACTATTGCAGATCTCAACTTGTTCTGGATACAGAAGTAAAAACTTCTCCGGTGACATTTATTTTGCTGATTTCATGAGGCATACAAGAGACAGTATCTCTGATGCCCTATTTTTACAGTACAAATGAGATTACATTTAAACTTCTAAGTCAGTCATACACAACTCCACAGTACACTTGAATTAAATAGCATCACTAATTGCACTTTAGAGAATACAGGAGATAGGCCCCTTGCAAAATATCATCAAAGGAATGCTAATAGGTGGTTTCAAAATATGTTCTTAAATATGTCAGAAAGGTAAAATACTATTGGTCTTGAGTAATGCATAGGGATTCTGGATAGCAGATTTACTAAGTAAATATTTAAGAAGACCTTATATCCAAAAATAATATATTACAAAACCCATATTACATTTATGTTTCAATTTTTCTTGAAAGACATTTTTAGCCCTGGATTTTGCTACCAACACTCAATATATTATCAAAGAGAGAGACAGAGATAGAGAATGATAGAGAGAAAGAGAGAGAGAGAACAGACTTGACTAAAAGGTATCTCACTTAATCTTAGAATAGACATACCTCAGCTATAATTTATAGGAAAGACTTAGGAGGTTTCTATGTGCTGTGGTGTCAGAACAATAAACAAAATATAACATTTAAAACCAACAAGCTGATAGTACTGTTAATTCAGACTATACTTGGAAATACTGCATTGATTTTTTTTTAATTATTTGATGAAAGAGATAATGATTTACAAGACAGTTGTTGTCAGAGTATAATTCCATATCTTTCCATGATAACAAGAAAGATTCTAAAAATTTGGCTCATGAGATTATGGAGGCTGATAATTTCAAAGTCTGCAGTGTGAGCAGTAGGATAGCTTGATGACACAATTCAAATTAAAAGCTGCCTTCTGACAGAACTCCTTCTTGCTTAAAGGAAGTCAATCTTTCTATTAAAATCTTCAACCAATTAGATAAAAGTTCAATTGTGGAAGGTAATATGCTCTACACAGAACCCACTGATATTAATATTAACTTCATCCAAAAATAACAAAAAGAAAAAGTGAGACACATATCTACTAATGCAAGCAAAATAGAGGCTAAGACTTTCCTAGGCAGATGACCTCACCAATGCCTCCTGTAACTTCACCTCTTCAGACCCCTTTCCTATTAGAAAAAGAAAGAAACAGGCTGAGGATATGGGTTGGTCCATGTCCAGAGGGGAAGCAGTTACAGAAGCCAGAAGTCTCACCTTCTGCACCCCATAAAGACTTTTGGTCCATAATCCCAAGGGGTAGACGATAGAGGAAGTAAACCAGAGGTCTCTGTACTCCTACTCCATCAAGATCCAAAGCATCGATCACTAGGAATTTTGTTTTTATGGCACTAACAAAAGGGAAGTGAATCTGGAAAATACCAGAAGAAGCCAAGCACAGTTTCACTTATCTGCGAGAGAAGAAGAAAAAAAGAAAGGCACCTGAAAGTCGTAATAAGTATAGGGATGAACTAGAAAAGAAGTGAAGGCAAGACCATGAAAAAAATGGGGAAAATTATATATGTACAGATATAGATAGATAGATATAGAATTAGCCAGTGTCAGTGATCTTGGGAGAATTACTGCAGTTTCCAATGAAGGGGATGGGACACAGAACTCTGGTCATGAGAACTTGATGGAATGATACCCTTATTACCTTACAATTTTATAAAAATAAAAAAATAATTTTTAAAATGCAAGCAAGTAAAATCCAATATTTTAGCCAATAAAACAGAGTTTTAATTATGCATAACAACTTCTGTATGACCCTTTAAAGTAAACATTATCCTGGACACTTTCATGTTATTTCATGCCACAAAGAAAATGACCATAGACATCTTAATCAATGTTCCATAGTATTCTTCATCTTTATTTGGAATTTGGCAAGTTCTTAAAAGGCTACTATTTTAACTGCTTCTTCTTCTGACATAAGTTCATCAGACACATCAGGAATGCAAATATTAAACAGAAGTTGTAAATAGCATGTTATTTTGTCAAACCAAATCAATTTCAATCTAAAATGTATGAAAGGGATGTAAAACAGAAGTCCACTGAGAATAAAGAGACACACGTAGATGTAATTCATGTGTGGAGACTTCACCAAAGGTATGAAAACCAAGCAAAGGCTGATGGCCATTGTTACCAAAGGAAGTGGTAAAAACACCTGAGAAAAAGAAACAGTTTTTAAAATTTAGAAATGAAAACCATATCATAGGTACCTGCATAATTATAAACACAAAAAAGCACATAATAATAGAAAGTAGGACAATTTATCTGAGTCCAGATAAACCTGGCTTAGGAGTTAAGATAAAGAAAGAAAGAAAGAAAGAAAGAAAGAAAGAAAGAAAGAGAGGAAAAGAAAGGAAGAAAGAAAGAAAGGAAAAGAAATATGTTGAAGGCCCTCATTGTCATGACTATGACTTAAAAGAAGGAACAGTCTAGCACTTGACTATTTATAGAAATAAACAATTCTGACCATTTGCTAGTTAGATAACCATCTTCTTTAAGAGTGACTTCAGGGGTCGTATCTATGTGTCAACAAATGTGCTATAAACCATTATCCCCCAGGAGCAGGTGGTGGCGTACCTGATTAAGTGCACAAACTACAGCGTACAAGGACCTGGGTTCAAGTCCCTGGCCCCCACCTGCAGGGTGAAAGCTTCACAAGCTGTAAAGTAGAGCTGTAGGTGTCTCACTGCCTCTCTCCTTCCCTATCTCCCTCTCTCCTCACAAGTTCTCTCTGTCTCTATCCAATGATAAATAAATAATAAATTTTTTTTAAAAAAATTAATCCCCTCAAAAATATAGCACTTCTCAATAAATTACAGTTAGAGGATGGTTAGATGGAAGAAGGAAAAAGGGACTGAAAAGAAAAGATGGTTGTAACTCAACTAATGCTGATGATAGAAGGTTGCTTTCTAATTGCCAGTGTTCTTTCTTATATTTTGTATTTAGTGAAAAGCAAATACACTACAGGGCCTCTTAACTCTTAGATCCATTCATGCTCTGTGAGGTTTTGGAGACTGACTTAATTTTTCTATACCTGTTTGCTCATCTATAGCATATAAATACAGGAGTATCTGCCTTTTATATGATAGGGGATGAGATAATCTTCACAGGGGTAAAGAGTACCTTCGGATCTTGTGTATAATGATGGAAAAAGTCCTAAGTTGCGGGTGAGAGTGTGTTGCAGACACCTACCCCGGGAGATGAGAAACTGTGCACATGATACTGTAAATCACTAACTCCCAACAAAATAAAACGGAAGGAAGGGAGGAAGGAAGGAAAAAAGAAATAAAGAAGGAAGGAAGGAAGGAAGGAAGGAAGGGAAGGAGGAAGGAAAAAGAAAGGAAGAAAAAAGAAAGAGAAAGAGAGAGAGAAAGAAAGAAAGAAAGAAAGAAAGAAGGAAAGAAAGAAAGAAAGAAAGAAAGAAAGAAAGAAAGAAAGAAAGAAAGAAAGAAAACCTCATAATGACCCTGGGTTCATACTGCCAGAGGGTTAAAGAATAGGAAAGCTATCAGGGAGGCGATGGGATATGGAGTTCTGGTGGTGGGAACTGTGCAGAATTGTACTGCTCTTATCCTATGGTTTTGTTAGTGTTTTCTTTTTATAAATAAAAATTAATAAGAAAAAGGGAGGGAGGAACGAAGGAAGGGAGAGAGAAAAAAACGAGAGGAATATCTTTGTGATATACAAACCTTTCATATAAAGAGTAGCCAAACTAATGCTATTTCACAATTTTGATAATTGAAGTCAAGGGTCAGCTTTCTCCGATAGCAGGCTTATGCAGCCAAAACTTTGTTTACTTCCTCTTTTTATGTTGTAAGAAGGGTTTCCTGTCAAACTTCTCACTCTGGCTGAATTACGTTTAAGAGTAAGGAAAGTAAACAAATTTATCAATGTTTAATTTTTTTTTTTCCCTCCAGAGTTATGGTTGGGGCTCAGTGCCTGCACTACGAATTCATTTTGTTGCCCTTGTTATTGTTGTTGTTATTGCTGTTGTTGTATGACAGAGAGAAATCAAGAGAGACGGGGAAGACAGAAGGGCAAGAGAAAGAAAGACATCTGCAGACCTGCTTCACTGCTTGTGAAGTGACCCCCCACACACACACCAGACAGTGGGGAGTCGGAGCTGGAGCCAGGGTTCTTAAGCCGGTCCTTGTGCTTTGAGTCACATGCGCTATTGCCTGGCCACCATCAATGATCAATTTAAAGTGATCTTTCAAGAGCACTACTATGCCCTATGACCCCCCCAATAACAGCACTTGTCTCATCTGCTACCCATCTGCTAAATCTGCCCGACTTTGAACAATCTTGTTTGTTTAACTAACTACCAAACCAAAAGATACAGTGTTCTGTCCTACCAGAAGCCTCATCAATGAATCTAATTGAATGTTAAGAATTTTATATCAAGTAAAATCTACTTCCAAAAATTGAAATGAAAACTAAGACCATATATTATCCCTGTGCTTCATAATTTGTGAATAATAAAATATCTATCCAGAGATGTTCTGATATAATTTCCAATACCCTTTTTAAATTTTTTATTTATTATTATTTCATACTGAAAATATTTCAGAAAATTCACTTTTACCTTATAAGGTCTTGGCAGGTTAGGCTCCTGGTACCTCAGTTTTAGTATTCCTGCCATTATTAAAATAGACCAAATAGAAATCACAAAATAAATATAGTTTATCAAGCTGATTAAGTTGTTTGAGACAATAGCGAAAGATGCTATAATGACAATTAGCGACACAGACATAAATGGAGAGGAGTGACTATTAAGCATATTAAATAGTAAAGGCAGTTGTCCCTCTTGGCCAGCAATATATATCACTCTTGAAATGTCAAATACACTAATCAATAAATTGCTAAATAATGAGGCAGAGATACAAAAAGGAAGAATCCATGTTAATGAAGGGATAGCTCTATCCGTCCATGTGGTAGCCACAGCATCTGAAAAAATACAAGGACACACAAAGGGTGGAGTATTAAAAAGAGATGAAAATGATAAAATTTTAGAAATTATTTCAAAATAAAAACCAAGAGATTTTAAAAGTAATGAAGAAAATTTATTTTTGTTTAATTTCACTGTTGATTTCTTTATTTTATAGTATATGACCTTTCATGTGTTCAGTTTTGCCCATTATACTGTATCACATATGGTTATCATTGTGTATGTCTTCTTTAATAGGTTAGGAACTCCATTTCTCAAGGTCAAGGATCATTCTTTTCTATAAAACTAGTACAGCGACACATTTAGTAACAAATATATAGTAAGTTTTCAATAGTACTTGTAAAATGAGTTGATTTTATTGAACAAATGATGGAATGCATGTTAATTTTCTAAAAGTAGGGGGGTAGGGGAGATAGCATAATAGTTATGCAGAAGACTTTTTTGCTTTAGGTTCTGAAGTCTCAGGTTCAATTCCCTCACACTACCGTAAGTCAGAGCTGTGTAGGGCTATGGTAAAGCAAATAAACACATACATAAATACATAAAATAAATCACAGAATGCTAACAGTTGTAGTCAATGTGACTCAAAGCATAGTCCAATGTTGCTGACATAGGAATGAGATTTACAAAGTTTTTAATGCTGTGGGGGATAATCTGAAATACTTAACAGAAAGAAATGTGAACTAGAAAAAAAAAAAAGAAAGAAATGTGAGCCATGTAGATGGAAAATACACAGGACAGGCCTCTGCAACAATGAATTATATGACTCAACATGGTTAGTGCTGAGGTTGAGAAACCTAGCTACTGACCAATCTTTAAAGAATATACTATGGTTGGGAGTCGGGTGGTATCACAGCGGGTCGCAAGGACTCGCATGAGGATCCTGGTTCCAACCCCCAGCTCCCAGCCTGTAAGGGAGTCACTTCACAAGCAGTGAAGTAGGTCTGTAGGTGTCTATCTTTCTCTCCCTCTCTGTCTTCTCCTTCTCTCTCCATATCTCTTTGTCCTATCCAACAATGACAACATCAATAACAACAATAATAATAACTACAACAATAAAACAACAAGGGCAACAAAAGGGAATAAATAAATAAATAAAATATTTTTTAAAATTTAAATATATATACTATGGTTGGGTAGATAGCATAATGATTACGAAAAAGAGGCTCAAGCCTGAGGCTCTGAGGTCCTAGGTTCAATCTCCAGCACCACCAGAAACCACAGCAGAGTATTGTTCTGCTCTCTCTCTGTCTTTAGTACATAAATATATTTTTTTTAAAAAGATATTCTGAGTGGTCCGGGAGGTGGCGCAGTGGATAAAGCACTGGATTCTCAAGCATGAGGTCCTGAGTTCAATCCTTCTCTCTCTCCTCCTATCTTTCTCATTAATAAATAAATAAAATATTTTTTAAATGATATTCTGATTATTTTTGTAGTTTAATATAAATTATAAAAGGCACCAATGAGGACAAGCATGCATTGCTTATGGAAGTCCAAATCATATTCTGCAGTGTAATCTAGGACAAATGATTCAGACAGAGAGAAAGATGTCCTTAGTTTCTCAGTGAAATGAGTGCAGCAGGTCTGGTGTCCCTGGGGTTATGCTCTTGTGTCCTGGTTAGTTTCCAAGGGAACCTCCAGAATACCAACACACTCATTTGTAACAAGTAGTAAAACTTTTTCAATATAGAAAAATTATGATCTTATCAATGAATCTTGCTGTTGAAGATGTTTATTTTCTATTTTTTTATTATTTTATTATCTTTATTTATTGGCCAGAGACAGCTAAAAATCAAGAGGGGAGAAGGAGACAGACAGAGACAGAAAGACATCTGTAGCACTGCTTTACTACTTGCAAAACTTTCCCCTTGCAGGTGGGGACCAACAGCTTGAACCTGAGTCCATGAGCACTGTAACGTGCACTCAACCAGGTGTGTCACCACCATGCCCCAAGGATCTTTATTTTCAAACCAATGGTTTTGCAAAGAGACTCTCATGCCTCAGGCTTCAAAGTCCCAGGTTCCATCCCCTGCACTATTATAAACCAGAGCTGAGCAGTGTTCTGGCTAAAAAAAAAAAAATGTAGCACATCAAAGTTTTCATGGCTAAAGCCCCAAAGTTCATTGGTATCACTGTATGCCAGAGTTGAGCAATGATCTTGTCTCTCTTTATCTCTTTCTCTCTCTTTCTCTCACTCCCTTCTTTTGTCCCTTTCCTTTCTCTCACAAACAAAAAAGTTAGAACAAATAATACTGAAACACATAAAATATAAATGTCTCTCTCCTTAACAATCCTTCATTCACATACCCTAGACTAAACTACTGCTATCTTTCTCTCTAGTTTCACAGAAAATTCCTTTCTATTATTATCATTGTTTCTTCTTTATTGGGGAATTAACAGTTTAAAGTCAACAGTAAAATGCAGTAGTTTGTACATGTGTAACATTTCTTAGTTTTCCACATAACAATTCAACCCCCACTAGGTTCTCCTCTGCCATTATTTTCCACAGGACCTGAACCCTACCCCTGACCCCATAGTCTTTTTTTTTTTTAATATCTTTATTGGGCAAATTAAAGCTTTACAGTCAACACTAAAATAAAATACAATAGTTTGTACATGTGTTAACACCTCTCAGCTTTCCACATAACAATTCAAACCCCACCAGGTCCTCCTCTGTCTTCCAGGACCTAAACCCTCCCCCCAACACCAGAATGTTTTACTTTGGTGCAATATACCAACTCCAGTCCAAGTTCTGCTTTGTGTTTTCCTGTCTGTTCATATTCTTTAATTTCTGTCTATGAGTGGCATCATCCTATATTTACCCTTCTCTTTCTGGCTGTTCTCACTTAAACATGATTACTTCAAGCTCCATCCAAGATAGGGTGAAATCACCATTTATAATAGCTGAGTAGTATCTCATTGTGAATATAGACAGCCACTTGTTCAACCATTCATCTGTTGTTAGACACATGGGTTATTCCAGGATTTTGGCTATCACAAATTGTGCTGCTCTGAACATAGGTATACACAAATCTTTTGGGATGGTTGTATTTGGTTCCTTAGGATATATCCCCAGGAGAGGAATTACAGGGTCATAGGGTAGGTGCACTTCCAGCCTTCTGAGAGTTCTCCAGATTGAGCTCCACAGGGGCTTGACCACTTGACATTCCCAACAGCAGAGCAGAAGGAATTCCTTTGTCCCCACAATCTCTCCAGCACTTGTTGCTGCTACCTTTTCTGATGTATGACATTCTCACAAGAGTGAAGTGGTATCTCATTGTTATCTTTATTTGCATTTGTCTGACAATTAATGACTTGGAGCTTTTTCTCATATGTTTTTTGACCCTTTGGATCTCTTTTTTGGTGAATATTCCGTGCATATCCTCTCCCCATTTTTGAATTCCCAGAAAATTTCTATGCAGAGGTAAGTATCTGTGAGGGAATGTATTTCTGAACAAGTATGTGTGTGTGCATGTGTATGTGTGTCTGTTTTTCTATTTATGTGTATATGCATATTTAAGCTTACATTTCTTCTTTTTGACATATCCTGATCATATTAAGACATAGCCTTTAGCTTTTTTTTTTTTTTAACAGACCACTTTTCAGCTCAGGTTTGTGGTGCTACAGGGGATTAAGCCTAAAACCTTGGAGCCTCAGGCATGAGAATCTCTGCATAACCATCATGCTATCGCCTCCACCCTAATTATTTTTAAGAACTCTTAGTGCTTCATTATATAATGGAAGTTAAATTACTTATCAGTTCCACATGGGTAGATTCTCAGGTTGTTTTCAACTTTTTGCTAATATAAAATGTGCTTTAATGAGCACACTTGTACCTTCAGATCTCAGTAGTTGTATGATTCTCTTTTGAACATAAATTTTGAGAACTGGAATTTGAGTTTAAAAAGTATATTTATCTTAAGTAAGTGAGCTAGTACAAGTCTACTCTTTCAAGCTAATTGTAACTAGTTGTTAATAGATGACTTTAGCATTTCTACTTTGCTCCAAAATTTGCTCCTTGTCCTCCACCCCCGAGTTTCCCTCGGTATCTTAGTACTCCTGTGTGGTGGCTGGGCTGAAACTCAAGGACTTACTCATGCTTATGTAAGGTATGTGCTCTACCAGATGAGTTATCTCTCAGCCATTCTTTCAGAACTCCTAGCCACATTTCAGACAGATCAGGTACCTACAGGTTGGTATGGACACA
The DNA here is from genome assembly GCF_950295315.1 of Erinaceus europaeus. Lineage (NCBI taxonomy): Eukaryota > Metazoa > Chordata > Mammalia > Eulipotyphla > Erinaceidae > Erinaceus > Erinaceus europaeus. The sequence continues at coordinate 169,110,201 of NC_080162.1, read as the reverse complement.
GACTTTTTTTTTTTTTCTTTTCTTTTTTTTTAACCCAGAGCACTGCTCAGCTCTGGCTTATGGTGGTGTATAAGATTGAACCTGGAACTTCAGAGCCTCAGGCTTGAGAGTCTCTTTGCATACCCATTATGCTATCTACGCCCACCCTGGAGACAGACTTCCTAGCCACACTTCATTGACCTGCTACTTCTATGTTTGTTTGGGCCAACTGTACCTTAATCTCTGCTTCCAAGTAGTTTATTCTTAAGACTATCTTCCTGTGCTCATAATTCTGTATGTTTTTAAAAATAAGATGGAATCCTCAAGCACATAAAGTGGGAGAATTCCTTTCAGCAGTGTCTTCACAGAACTTCAGTAATGGGAGTCGGGCTGTAGCACAGCCGGTTAAGCGCAGGTGGCGCTAAGCTCAAGGACCGGCGTTAGGATCCCGGTTCGAGCCCCTGGCTCCCCACCTGCAGGCAGGTCCCTTCACAGGCGGTGAAGCAGGTCTGCAGGTGTCTTTCTCTCCCTCTCTGTCTTCCCCTCCTCTCTCCATTTCTCTCTGTCCTATCCAACAACAACGACATCAATAATAACTACAACAATAAAACAACAAGGGCAACAAAAGGGAATAAATAAATAAAATTAAAAAAAAAAAAAGAACTTCAGTAACACTAAAGTTCTCAGATTAAGAGGGAAACTAGGATTGAGAAGAGGTAGTGTAGTGGTTATGTACAATATCTTTCATGCCTGAGACACCAAAGGTATTTATTTGTAGGTTTTCAAAAGAAATATTTAGAGGTAGCAGTTTACTAGGCAATGGTTTAGTAGTACAATTTCACACCTCTTCATGAAGTATGTCACTGTATCACAGCCAAGACCAAAGTACCAATATCCTCCACCAAGGTCTATTGGACTCACTCCGTATTTTTTTCTTTCTTTATTGGGGAATTAATGTTTTACATATTACAGTAAATATAATAGTTTTTAAATGCATAACATTTCTCAGTTTTCCATATAACAATACAACCCCCACTAGGTTCTCTGTCATCCTTTTTGAACCTGTATTCTCCCCCACACATCTCACAAAATAGGAGAAGATCTTTACATGCCATACATCAGACAAGAAGCTAATAACCCAGATATATGAAGAGCTTGCCAAACTCAACAACAAGAAAACAAAGAACCCCATCCAAAAATGGGGAAAGGACAAGGACAAAATATTCACCACAGAAGAGATCCAAAAGGCCAAGAAACACATGAAAAAAAATGCTCCAAGTCTTTGATTGTCAGAGAAATGCAAATAAAGACAACAATGAGATACTACTTTACTCTTGTGAGTATGTCATACATCAGAAAATGTAACAGCAGCAAATGCTAGAGATGTTGTGGGGTCAAAGGAACCCTCCAGATCTGTTGGTGGGGATGTAAATTGGTCCAACCTCTGTGGAGAACAGTCTGGAGAACTCTCAGAAAGCAAGAAATGGACCTACCCTATAATTCTGCAATTCCTCTCCTGGAGAGGATGTGGTGGATCACATTGATTGATTTGCGAATATTAAACCAACCTTGCATCCCTGGGATAAACCCCACTTGGTCATGATGAATAATCTTTTTAATATACTGCTATATCCAGTTGGCTAGAATTTTGTTCAATGTTTTAGCATCTATGTTCATCAGAGATATTGGTCTAGTTTTCTTTTTTGGTTGTGTCCCTGTCTGCTTTTGGTATCAAAGTGATGTTGGCTTCATAGAAGCTAGAAGGGAGCATTCCAGTGTCTTCAATCTTCTGGAAGACTTTTAAAAGTAGAGGTATTAGTTCTTCTTTGAAAGTTTTGTAGAATTCATTTGTAAAACCATCTGTTCCAGGACTTTTATTTTTGGGAAGGTTTTTGATAACTTTTTCAATTTCATTAGCTGTGATGGGCCTGTTCATGTTATCCACTTCCTCTTTACTTAATTTTGTAAGTTGGTAGGTATCTAGGAAATTGTCCATTTCTTCCAGCTTCTCTAGTTTGGTGGCATATAGTTGTTTATAGAAGCCTCGCATGATATGTTGAATTTCTGCAGTGTCTGTTGTGATACCTCCACTTTTATTTATGAGCCTGTTTATTTGGGTCTTCTCTCTTTTTTGTTTTGTGAGTCTGGCTAAAGGTTTGTCAATTTTGTTCACTCTTTCAAAGAACCAACATTTACTTTTGTTGATCTTTTGTATGGCTTTCTTATTTTCAATCTTATTTATTTCTGCCCTAACTTTAGTTATTTCTGTCCTTCTGTTTGCATTAGGGTTCCTTTGTTCTTCTTCTTCTAGATATTCAAGATGTGCAATCAGGCTGCTTATTTGTGCTTTTTCTTGTCTCCTAATGTGTGCTTGTATGGGTATGTACTTCCCTCTCAGTACTGCCTTAGCTGTGTCCCAAATATTTTGATAACTTGGGTCTTCATTTTTATTGAACTCTCAAAACATTTTGATTTCTTCATTTATTTCCTCTTTGACCCAATAGTTGTTAAGAAGTGTACTGTTGAGCTTCCACATTTTAGTACAATTACTAATCTTTTGTTGATTGTTCAGTGTTAGTTTAATTCCACTGTGGTCTGAGAAGATGCTTGGGATGATTTCAATGCTCTTGAATTTGCTGATGCCATCTTTGTAGCCTAACATATGGTCTATCCTTGAGGATGACCCATGTGGACTTGAGTAGAATGTGTGTTCCTGTTTCTGGGGATGAATGACTCTGAAAATGTCCAATAGTTCTAGTTTATCTATCCCCTTATTTAGCTCCCTTATGTCTTTATTGATTTTCTGCCTGGATGATCTGCCAAGTTGAGAGAGTGTGGTGTTGAAGTCCTCTATTATGACTGTACTGCTGTTAATATATTGCTGTAGCTCTTTCAGTAGAAGTTTGATGTATTTAGATGGCTTCTCATTGGGTGCATAGATGTTAATAATTGTTAAGTTCTCTTGATTGACTGATCCTCTGAGCATTAAGTAGTGTCCATCCTATCTTTTTTATTTGATTTATTTTAAAGTCTATCGTGTCAGATATGACAATAGCTATTTCTGCCCCTTTTTGTGGGCCATTGGCTTATATGATAGTTTTCCATCCTTTCACTTTGAGTCTGTGTTTGTCTTTTTGAGTTAAGTGGGTTTCCTGCAGACAGCATATTGTTTGGTTGTGTTTTCTGATCCATCTTCCTACTCTGTGCCTTTTAATAGGTGAATTCAGGCCATTGACACAGATTGATATCTAAGATTGAAGATATTTTAATGCCATTCTTGGATATTTCTAGAGTGTTCTTATAAATGGCGTATTTATGGTGGTCTGACTGTTTATAGGAGACCTATCAGAACTTCTTTCAGGGCAGGCTTGGTGATAGTTTATTGTTTCAACTGTGGCTTGTCTGAGAAGGTTTTTATGCCTCCAGCTAGTCTCAATGATAGTCTAGCAGAATACAGTAGTCTTGGTTGAAAACCTTTCTCATTGAGCACTCGATAGATATCTTGCCATTCTCTTCTGGCCTGTAGTGTTTGTGTGAAGAAGTCTGCTGCTAATCTTACGGGTTTTCCTCTTTAGGTGACTCTTTGTTTTTCTCTTGCAGCCTTCAGGATCCTTTCTTTATCCTTATTCCTTTCCATTCTAAATGTGTTGTGTCTTGGTGTCTTTAAGTCTGGGTTAATTCTGTTTGGAACCCTCTAGGCTTCTTGAACCTGTATGTCTTTGATGTTGTCTAGACTAGAGAGGTTCTCAACTATTATGTCCTGAAGAATGCTTTCTTCCCCTCCCTCTCTATCTTCCTCTGGTAAGCCAATAATGCCTATATTATTTCTTTTGAAGTCATCTCATAGGTCTCTGTTATTGTTTTCAGTATCTCTTAATCTCTTTTTGAGACCTCTTACTTGATCTCAAAAATTAGCAAGATCTCATCCTTGATCTTGGTAATTCTGTCCTCAGCCTCACTGATTCTATTCTCTGTTCCCTCTACTGTTTTCTGGAGTTCATCTATTTTGTTCCCCTGTTCTTATACTCTTTTGGCTTGTTCAGCTAGTTGTGTTCTTAGCTCAGCTATTTCAGCTTTCAGCTCTCTAACAACCTTGAAATAATTAGTGTTTTCTTCCAGAGTCTCATTTGTTGTTTCTGCATTTCTGATGATAATTCTTTCAAACTCTTTACTCACTCCTGTGATTATTTCCTTAACTAGTGTTTGGTTGTTGACCTCATTATTTTGTTCTTTAACCTTTGGGGGGCTTTTAGCTGGACTCTTTCCTGGTTCATTTCTCCAATATTTCTTCTTGTTGGTTTAACCATTTTATATAGTGTCTTATGAGGTCCCTCTCTCAGTACTTTTCAAATTACTGGTCACTCTTGCCTGGATTGACTTGTGTCTAAGTAAGGTAATTAATGGATTCACAGTTGTGGAAATTGACCGTTGTTCAATAGTATTTTAATCCCTGAGTTGGAGCACAGTAGCTTAAAAGCCTCTTTTGTTCTTTTTCTTCCCTGTAGGCTATGGGAGCCTGAGGGCTTTTAAACTATAAGTAGTCTTCTTAGCTTAATCACTGACTCCTGACCAAGAGATAAAGCAGGGTGTGGCAGAGATAATCCAGTGGTTATGCAAAGAGTCTCTCACAACCCCACAGAGTTATACATCTTCTCCTGAGTTTCCTGGTTAGTTCTCTGTTCCCTGGTGTCAGCACAGGGCCCTCCTCCCCACCCCCACCCATTGCTCCAGCTTCTGAGGACAGTAACAATGAAGACTCACAGTTGCATCTGGTGAGTCTTAGTGGAGTCCTCTCCTCCCTTCAGCCGTCTTTTTGTTGGTGAAACAGACTGGAGGTGGTGTCTCAACTGGCAAACTGCTGGACTCTTACCAGCCACTCAATCTTTCCCTAGGCTCCTCTCTGTCCAGGAGCCACACATGTTTGCATTCACCGGCATCCATTATAAGTTAAATGATGAGCAATTAACATCAAAGTGCTTAATTGTTCTTCCACACATATTCCATTCCAAAACTATAAAACCAACCATGAAATTGCTGGAAACATGAAATACCAGAGGACATAGTAATAACTGATCAGTATAGCCAGAATACTGGCAGTTCTAACAGACTTTAACTTCGATGAACTATAAAGACCAGGCCAACTGATAAGCAATCCTGGCCACACCTGTAATTACCATTGTAGATTTAGTCTCTACATAATCAGAGCTGTTAACAAATCATCCAGTTTAGCATTAATTTAGTGCCTTGAATATTCAGAGTCTTGATCACATCTTGTTTTCAGCTCCCTAAAATACCTAGATCATTATGAATCAACACTAATACCATAAGTACGGTGACTTTCTACATGGCCAAAACACAAGGATTGAGCCAAAAGTTTTTAAGAGTGAAATGTTAAGCCTCCTTTAGATTTATTTTCAGCCCTTCAAAGATTCATGAGAACAATAACAGTTGCTCCCAAGAGATTAGTTATTAAGTTCCTGGTTAATATGTTACCCTAAAAAGATGGTGACTCAAAGTCTAGTGCTGGTTTAAGGAAATCACTAGTCTTCCATATTCCCCATTACTCATTTTTTTAAACAAATTTCCCTTTATCCCTTGATTCTGTTACTTATTTTTTTATTATTATCTTTATCTATTTATTGGATACAGACAGTCAGAAATCGAGAGGATAGGGGGTGAAAGTGACAGAGACACCTGCAACCGTCTCAAAATTTTTCCCCTGCAGGTGGGAACCAGAAGCTCGAACTCGGTTCCTTGTGAATTGTAACATGTGCACTCAACCAGGTGTGCCACCACCTGGCCCCCTGTTACTTTTTTTTTGTTTGCCTTCAGGCTTTTTGCTGGGGATCGGTGCCTACACCATGAATCCACTGCTCCTGAAGGCCATTTTCCCCCTTTTGTTGCCCTTGTTGTGGTTATTATTGTTATTTTTGATGTCATTCATTGTTGGATAGGACAGAGAGAAATGGAGTGAGGAGGAGAAGACAGAGTGGGGGAGAGAAAGATAGAGACCTGCAGACCTGCTTCACTGCCTGTGAAGCAACTCCCCTGCAGGTGGGGAGCCGGGGGCTCGAACTGGGATCCTTATACTGGTCCTTGTGCTTTGCGACACGTGAGCTTAACCCACTGCACCACCACCCGACCCCCAATTGTTACTTATTTTTAAAAGTGTATTTCTTTGATATTTTATTCTTTATTTTATAATTAGCATCTGAAAATAGTTTCTTTTTTATAAAATTTGTGTCAAATGCTTAGAGACACTGACACCACATATTTTAGTTATATATGATAGAAAATGGTATTACACTTTACTATATGTGAGGACCTAGGTTGATCCCCTATGCATCACATTGAGGGAGGGGAGCAGAGCTCTGTAAGTGGTGGAGCAATGCTGTAGTGTTTTTCTTTTTTCTTTCTGTCTCTCTGTCTTTCCCCTTTTGTCTAAGAAAAAAAATAAAAGAACATTATAAGCACAATATCCCAGTGATAAGAATGACAGGGAAAAAAAAAGAATAAAAATTATAAAATGTGGGTGGAGGTAGATATTATAATGGTTATGCAAAGAGATTCTCATGCTGAGGTTCTGCAGTCCCAGGCTCAGTCCCATGTAACACCATAAACCAGAGCTGATCAGTGCTCTGGTAAAAATAAATAAATAAATAAATAAATAAATAAATAAATAAATAAATATAGACTGTATTACTAGCATTAGTCACATGCACCAACTGACTATTAGAATCTTCTCTTTTAACTTCTCATGTCCTACATTTTAAGCATATCATTTTTGTGTCATTTGGAAAGTTAATGCTGTGAATATTTTAGTAGCTATAAACACCTGATTACATACCATCACTGCAGTGAGACAAGATCGTGAAAGGAATGATAACATCTTGAATCCAATATGTAAACTGGGTCAGCATTCTATATTTTTTCATATTATCAGAAAATGCATTGTCACACTTTGTTATATGAAATCATGTGCTATAACCCCTTCTGTTATTTTTGAAAAATACAATTTGATTTTTCATAGAGAATAATGAAAAGCAATCAGTAGTCTCAACTGGTAAAGTGATAGCTAGGGCCTTAAAAGATTAGAACTGTTCTTATTATTGTTTTTATTATTCTTAATTTAGTTATTGGCGTACACACCTGAGGAGAGAATTTCCTTGGGTGTCAGTACTGTCAGGTAGGAAATGTTAACGAATAAAAATATCACAGCCACTAGAGGGAACACAGTAAATATACATCTTAGAATTGTCTTCCTGGGTTTCTTCAACTCTCCTATAACACATAAAAGAGCAAAATAAAAGTTGGTCAAAATTATTTCTTACATTACAATTATTTCTTACAACAAAATTATTTCTTACATTTCACTTCAAAATGTATGAAGTATTGGACTGACTTCTCCTTACCCACCCTTTATGAGTTTGGTGCTACGTGAATAAATGGGAGCAGGGACATATCATCTTTCTCAGAGATGTGAAAAGCTCTAAAGCAAAATGTAAAAATGGAAATGAGCGTTGTTGACAGGTCGATCCATACTCTCAGCCTGCCTCTCTCTTTCCCTAGTAGGGCGGGTTTTGGGGAATTGAAACTCCAAGACATTGGTGGGGTTGTCTGTCCAGGGAAGTCTGGTTAGCATCATGCTAGCATCTGGAACCTGGTGGCTGAAAAGAGAGTTAACATATAAAGCAAAACAAATTGTTAACTAATCATGAACCTAAAGACTGGAATAGTGTGGATGAAGAGTTGGGAGGAGGGGGGTCTCCATTTTGTAGATAGCTAGCAGGCATATTTTAGTTATATTCCAAAGGACCTGTGGCTATACTAGTTTTTGTTTGTTTGTTTGTTTGTTTGTTTGTTTGTTTGTTTTTAAAGTGGAGAAGCAATTACAGAAGCCAGACCTTCCACCTTCTGCATCCCACAATGACCTTGGGTCCATACTCCCAGAGGGTTAAAGAATAGGAAAGCTATGGGGGGGGGGGATGGGATACAGAGTTCTGGTGGTGGGAATTGTGTGGAGTCGTACCCCTCTTATCCTATGGTTTGTCAGTGTTTCCTTTTTATAAATAAAATAAAATATAAAAAAAGAAAAAATTGGAAATGAAAGTTATGACCATAGGATTCTTAGAGCCTAACTGTGTCTTCAGCTTCATCTATTAGTATGATGATCATAGGGACACAATGGTGAACTAAAACAAACATGAAATTCACCTCAAAAGAGGAGCACAATAAATGCATAAACAGAAATACTGCAAAAACAAACTTCCAGATATGAAAAGAGAAAAATGAAACAGAAGGACTCCAAGAAATTGTAGACAGAGAAAGACTACAGAAAGCTCCTTATGAGGACTCTCCAAGAATCTAAAAATAGTATGGAAAAGCATATTCAAGAGTTGAAAGAATATTTCACTAAGGAGTTAGGAAACACAAAAGAAGAACTTTGAACAGAGTTATCAGAACATATGAAGGAGTTTCAATCAGAGTTCTCTAAGAAAGTAGAACACATGAAAGAAGAACAATCAGAGTTCACTGAGCAGTTAAAGCATGAAACTATCTTATTTCTAAGACTACAAGGATCTCTTTCCATTCTCTTTAAGGTCCATATTTCTCCTAGTCCTGGAACCTGTACTCATATTTCTTAATGTCCTTTTTCTCTCTGATACTTTACCGTTATACTGTCTCTGTTTCATATGAAATAAATAAAACAAATATTTTAAAAGGTAATTGAACATTATAGACATGAGTTAATGATCTGAACCTATGCCCCCAGACAACGATGTTAGAATTACATACAAATCTCTAATACCTTGGAAGCCAATCATTGCTAATATACAGCAAAATATCTCAGATTTCTAAACTGAAAGCCAACAAAAGAGCCAGACAAGGAAGGAAGGAAGGAAGGAAGGAAGGAAGGAAGGAAGGAAGGAAGGAAGGAAGGAAGGAAGGAAGGGAGGAAGGAATAGATACTGGTGGCTGAGCATTCTAGCTTTGTTTTGTTTGGCTTTTTTAAGTACAGAAACTTCCTGTATTTCTATTGTTCCTGAAAATTGTTTGTTTGGGTTTTCTTTGAAACACAATATTATTTTTCTAGCATGTTTCCTTTTTACTATTCAGTCTAAGTTTCTGTTACTTAAGATAAATAAATCCCTCTGATAAATTTTTATTTCTCTTTGACAAATGTCAAAATTATTTCATCAGAATCTGCCCAGAGATTCAATGTATTACCCATGGTGTACACCATTCTCAGTTAACTAAGCACAGAAGAGTGAAGAGTAAAGAGAGAACCCTCATGTAATGAATGTTTTCTTAGCCACTCATCAGTTGTAGACTTTTGAACAATTTGTTGATTGTTAAGTTTTCAATTTCCTTACCTGTATACTGAGAGAAATGAAAAATAATGGAAACTGAAATTTCAATAAAATGTTTAGCACTCAGTAAGCTATTAGTGACTGGGGCTATTAAAGCTTTTGTGCTAGCAAAAAGATAATTTTTAGGGTTAACTATACTTTGTTTTTCATTACTTACTCTCATTATGTACTTGTTCTAAAGACAGAGTAAGGAATGTAATAAAATACAGAAGTATAACAAGATGGTAGTGAATAGTCATGGTATTAAAAGATGGACTTTGGGAGCTGAGGAGACAGCATACTGGCTCTGTAAAAGATAGATTTTTCTGTACGATGTAAAGTCAGCTAATTACAAATTACTATTTTACAGGTGAAAGTCTTACTTAAAATTAAGTTGTACTTAACATTTATTAAATAAATTGACAATCTGAGCACACACATTTTTTTGGCTTTTGTTTACTGCCAGGTACCTGTGAAGAATTCAATAATTTATAGTTTACTAATGTGGTAAGTCTGTTTTCAGCAAAGAAAAATTATCTAGTAATGTGTTACATCTGGAAATAGACTAAGATAAAATTAGCTCAAATAGAAGGTAGTAATATCTCCTCTACATTTACGAGAGGGTGTGAGAGAGAAATAAGCGGTTTTGCTCATTATTCTGGCCTCAAATATTAGTGCCTCATTCAATCACAAATCATTCTGAGTAATCTTCTCTCATAACTTTCTTTTTTCAATACCTCACTTAAAAATTTTTATTATCTTTATTTATTTATTGGATATAGAGAGAGAGAGACAAAAAGACACTTGTGGCCTTGCTTCACATTATAACACGTTCTCTCAACCAAGAGTGCCACCACCTGGCCCCCCTTACTTTTTTTTTTTAACTAAAAGCAAACTGGCTTTGTGCTTATGTTCAAAGTCTACCAGTAACCTCTTACTAAGTCAATGAGATCAAGTCTAAATACTCCTCTATATTGGAGGCATTTTCACCACATGTATTTCACCAGCTAGGGAAAAATACAGTGATTTTTCTTTTCTTTTTTTTTTTTAAGGACTGTTTATTTAGTATGAAATCAAGTAAATGAGAGAGAACCCTCCAAGGTAAAAGTGTGTGGGGGGGTAATGATGCTACTTCCTGAAAGCATGGAGTGGGGACCATACTTTCTGTTGTGAGAACACAGTCAGTGTAGGGAGAGAATCCAAAGCATATTCAGTTCTAACATGAGGTGGTGCCAGAGATAGAGCTTTAAGTCTCTGGCAGCTCAGGCATGCAAGTTCAGGGACTTAATAGCCCAGTGACTTTCTCCTCTGGTTCTCTAGACATCTGGTGGCTTTCATTGGATCTTTTCTCTCAAACTGTAAATTAAAAGTTGGTATTCTCCAGTTATCCAACTTTAATCCTGTGCTATTTTGTTCTATCACATCTGTGCTTGCCTTAGTAAAAATTTATTGTCAATCTCATTGAATATAAACAGTTTAGCAGTCAGCCAAGATTTCCTGCCATGTCTTATATGCTCCTGGACACTTACTGTCTCCACAGTTTCATTCATAGCTTTCTATTGCTGGAATTTTTTTTTTTTAGACTCAGTTTAAATCACCATATTTTTCACATAATAACACAGCAAAAGTTTATCCTATCTTTTATAAAATTTCCATAGAAACCCCACTGTCCCCGTATAGCCACTTATTAAATACCATTACTCTCTTATAAGTTATAGAATTGTGGTAATTTAATTTATAATGTTAATTTTGTAGCTGAAGGGAGAAAAACTAGTTCAGAAATGTAAAGATGCTTTCCAGTGTTTCATTCAGACATACATTTTACTCATTTTAAAGTACTATTACATAGTTACAGGTAAAGCATTTAAGTTACCAGTATAGCATCCAAAAAAAATAAAAGTTGAGAAAAAATGAAATAAATGAATGTTCCTAGGGAGGCCAGGAAGATGTATAGAGTTCAAGAGAAGGGACTAATGTTAACAAATTAATCCTTTTTTTTTTTTCTGAAGACTATGAAGTGTAGCTTTAGCTCAATACACAATACCTACGATTCTCTTCTCTAAAAATGCCTAAGAGCCTGCCACATAGCCACCCACAACACATACACAGTCTGGCATAGGATGATTCACAAATTCATGGGAGGAGAATATTTCTACAATCCCAGAATTCATGCACTAACAGAGAGGAAACTAGGTAAACATGAACAATTCATATGTGTGGTCCCAGAAAAGAAATCTGAAAGAGAATAGATTCAATAGAATGAGTACTTTTGAGTAAGTGGGAAATAAATGGGGAGAGGTGATTATTCTAAGGTTGGCATATTCTGATCTGATTTATAAAATCACAAAGAAATAAACATTGAATCACAGGGCTAGGGAGATAGAATAACAATTATGCGAAAAGACTTTCATGTGGCAGCAAAATTCCCAGGTTCAATTTGCCATAAACCAGAGCTGAGCAGAGCTCTGGGGGAAAAAAATAGATAAATAAAATTCAAAAACATAATAAAATTTGTATTTCTTATTGGATGTATAAGCCAGGGCTTGAGATTTTCCTCAAATTAGTTTAGTTAATTCATTTTTATTTTAAATTAAAAAATTTTTTTTAATTAATTACCTGCTATAAACGTAAAGCTCGTCCCACCTGCATATGCAAAATTTCCTTGAAAAACAGCTTCTGCAATCTGCATGACTCCTGGAAACTCAGCATCAAAAGCGTTCTGAAGCCTTTCTATGTTCTCCTTTCTCCCTCTTATCAGCAGTACCACCCCATTTATAGAAATAAGGCCAAGTATGGCCATTTTCAGTATGGTACTGGCTGTTTGAAGCCAAGTCACTGGTTTCACACCACGAAAATTCAGAATTCCCATAGTCCACAGGATGGCCAATGCAAGACATTTATTTGGCAGCTCTGGGACAAAACAGCTGGGGTAAAAAGACTGGATGCTATATTTACTGAGGAGCAAGGCTTGGCTGGCAACTACTCCTGGCCCCAGAAATAAATAAGTCCAGAGATTGAGGAAAGAAATCATATCACCAAAACATTTCTTGAGAAAATAGTAGTGAGCTCCGCTACATGGAAAGATTATACTTATCTCTGCAAAACAGAGAGCCTTCATCAGGGCCAGTAAAGCACAAACAACCCAGATACGCAGGGAAAGCCCCACATTCATGCAAGAGTACTTCAATACCCCTTTGGGAGACACAAAAATTCCTGCACCAATTATGTTAATAATTTAAAAATTTGTGCCCCAGCAATATCCAAATACTCTCTTGAGCTGTAGCTTCTTCCCTTTATCCATTATACTGATGAATTTTGAAATTCTATATTAATTACAATTTGTATATTTTCCTGCCTTTATTACTGAAGACAATTTCATGGAGTCTATGAGATAGAAGTGTTATTATTTGTTCCACCTTTAATAAAAAGCCTATTGTCAGTAATTATTAAAAGCTTACTTACAATAATTAACAAAATTTATGTGATGTATCCAAAGAAAATACTGAAAGTTACTTAGTATAGCATAATTCAACTTGTTTTTTTAATGATTATCTAAGTAATGTATTCAGCATTTTAAAAGGAATTTCAAACAACAAAAGGTATTACAGTTTACTTTTCTACTTCACCCCTTTCAAACACATTTTAGTCCTTATATTTCACATATGTATACTATATTTTATATAGTTGTATATATAACTTATTTATATAATGTCTCCATTTTTTTAAGATTTTTTAAATTTTTTTTAATATTTATTTTATTTATTTATTCCCTGTTGTTGCCCTTGTTGTTTTATTGTTGTAATTATTATTGTTGTTGTCGTTGTTGGATAGGACAGAGAGAAATGGAGAGAGGAGGGGAAGACAGAGAGGAGAAGAGAAAGATAGACACCTGCAGACCTGCTTCACCGCCTGTGAAGCGACTCCCCTGCAGGTGGGGAGCCGGGGTTCGAACCGGGATCCTTATGCCGGTCCTTGTGCCTTGCGCCACCTGCGCTTAACCCGCTGCTCTACAGCCCAACTCCCAATGTCTCCATTTTTATTATAATTTACTAATAGTTTACAAGACCATAAGCTTAAAGGGGGTAGAGTTCCACATAACACCTATCACTACAGTCCTGTCCTCTCCCCTCCAACCCACTCTGCCTTGCCACTTTTTTTCCCTCAAGATGACTAACGTAGTTTTCACAAAATCTTAGGAACAGCTTGACTACTTTTTTTTATTTTTGACAAACTCATGTGTTTCAGTTCTTTATATTGTACATTTGAACAAAGCCATCCAGTATTTGTCTCAGAGAAGTATATGTCATTTGGTAACAGATATAAACTATAGCAGATATAAAGAAGACTTTTGGGACACAAACATCAAATCAAAGAACCTCAAGGTACTATTTATGATAAAAAGAATAAGAAAAACAAAATATATATAAGAAAAAATTTAAAATTAATGGAAAATGATATCATTTTAAAACACATATAGGATTGTATGTATGCAACTGTGTTATACATATATACATATTTTATATATAAATACGTCTTTTTTTTTAACAGATCACTGCTCAGCTCTGGCTTATGGTGGTGTAGGGGACTGAACCTGGGACTTCAGAGCCTCAGGCATAACCATTATGCTACCTACCCCCGGCCTATATAAATACATCTAAGAGGGTCTTTCTTAAATTGTTCTTGTCTCAATGTTCTTTGCTTAAATGTCCTCTATTTCTTCCTCTTTCATAGTTTAAAATTGTCTCATAAATCTATGGCTTGTGTTCCTGGGTCTGTTTTACTGTGTATCGTCTTTTTGAGAATTAAATGTTACTTATTTCTTCCTCTGAGGCACTCCTTTCAGTAACACTTACAAGGCAGGTTTAGTAATGGTAAACTCCTTTAGTTTTTATATGTCTTGTACTGTTTTTACATATTGGAACAATAGTCTTTCAAGGTAAAGTATGCACAGTTGGCAGTTGTTCTTTAAAACCTTGAATATGCCACTCCACTCCTGCAGAAAAATCTGATGCAAATCTGTCTATGCTGCCATTATATCAGTAAGTGACTTTCTTCTTTTCCCTAGCAGCTTCTAACTTTTATTCTTTATCCTTGACTTTTGATAATGTCACAATGCTGTATCTTGGTGTAGGCCTGTTTGTGTTAAGAAATTTAGGAGTTTCATTAGGTACTTTAAGGTGTCTTTTTAGGTCTTTCTACTTACTTGCTTCATTTATTGACTCACTGCAAACTACTGTGCACTTTTACTTTAATGTAAATATTTTGCCCTAATTTATGGATACATGTGTACATCTACCCTATCTCATGGGACCTGGTCTATATCTATGGTTTGAGGCTTTGTTAGGAAGTGGACCACCTGAAATAGAATTAAGGAATCCTGTGGGTAAGAAAAGGTCTCACCCGAGTAATGATGCTGAAGGGTTGATATTCCCCACCTGGTGTCTCTGCACACATTCAGAAGTGAAGCATGCCGAGGTGGTATATATTGCACTCAATAGGTTGGGATCAGCAGATACAGTATCAGTTGGTATGAATTCAGAGAAGTATACTGAAAAGTGAGCCCCACCCTAGAGGTTCCAGGACTGGGGAAAATTTAGGCTCTATAGAGGAAGCAGGAGGTTCTTGCTGTCTTAGGGTTTAAGAAAGCAATAGTTATTTCTGTAATCAAAGTGTTTGGCAATTGGGTTGACTTTGAAAATCCCATTGTTAGGATTTGCTGTATCATACACAACCTCATCATAATTTGTTTTTTGATGATACATACATTTTGATGATATATATATGTGTGTATATATATATATATATATATCATCAAAATGTATGTATCATCAAAAGATATATATAGATATAGATATAGATAGATATGTATTTTATAAAGTAACCCCACTGGTTGCTTCTGCTCTCCTGGTCTAAGCTTTTAGGAGAATCAATATTTCAAAGACTCAGCCTATGGTCTGTGTATTGAAAAATTTGAGACATTCAATTTTCCCCTCTCATATTAATTAAATAGTGATTTATATGACTACAAGTTGATAGGAGTGTACATAATCACCATTCCCACTACCAAAAGACTGTGTCCCATCCCATACACACACACACACACACACACACACACACACACACACAAATGAAGCTGAGTATCCACCTTCACCGTCCACCCAGAGATTTTTACTTTGGTGCCCTACTCCAAACTCAGTCAGATCCTGCTTTGAGTTTCCCTTTCTGTTCTTCTTTCTCAACTTCTGTTCATGAGTGGGATCATCCCATACTCGTCTTTCTCTTTCTGACTTAGCTCACTTAACATAATTCCTTCAGTAGTCTGGCGGTAGCGCAGCGTGCTAAGCGCAGGTGGCGCGAAGCACAAGGACTGGAGGAAAGATCCCAGTTTGAGCCCCTGGCTCCCCACCTGCAGGGGGGGGGGTCGCTTCACAGGCAGTGAAGCAGGTCTTCAGGTGTCTATCTTTCTCTCCCCATCTCTGTCTCCCCTCCTCTCTCCATTTCTCTCTGTCCTATTCAACAACTACGACAACAACAAAAAAACATAATTCCTTCTAGCTCCATCCAAGATGGGTCAGAGAAGGTGCGTTCATTGTTCTTAATAGCTGTGTAGTATTCCATTGCATATATATATCACTGCTTTCTCAGCCATTCATCTGTTGTTGAGAACCTGGGTTGCTTCCAGGTTTTAGCTATTAAGAATTGCCAATCGGACTTCCCTGGACAGATGACCCCACCATTGTGCCCTGGAACTCTGCTTCCTCAGAGCCCTGCCCCACTAGGGAAAGGAGAGATAGGCTGGGAGTCGGTATCAACCTGTCAACACCCATGTTCAGCAGGGAAGCAGTTACCGAAACCAGACCTTCCACCTTCTGCACCCCATAATGATCTTGGGTCCATACTCCCAGGGGGTTAAAGAATAGGAAAGCTATCAGGAGAGGGGAGGGGAGGGGACACAGAGCTCTGGTGATGGGAATTGTACCCCTCTTATCCTATGGTCTTGTCAGTGTTTCCATTTTATAAATAAATAAATTAAAATAATATTTTTTTAAATAAATCTAGGAGTTGTCTCTGCTTCCTGACCATATTCCAGATTTGGAAATTTTTCTGCTATGATTTCTTTAAATATGGTTTCTGTTCTTTTCTTTATCTGCTTTCCTTCTGAGACCCACGTGATTCTGATATTTGCTTTTCTAATGGAGTCTTCTATCTCTCTAAGTCTTCTATCTATCAAAAAGTTGCCTTATATTTCCTAAACCTTTTTTTCTCCTTCTACTTCAATGTCAAACAGCATAGCCTGTTTGTCTTCTATTTCTGATGTTCTCTTTTCTGCATGAGTGAGTTGACTTCCTTGACTTGCTATTTGAGATTGGAACACATTCAAAGTGTCCCTCATACCCTGTAACTCTGTCTTCAAGCTTCCCATTTTCTTATTTGACTGTGCAGTTGCTGATTTCTTTCTTAATCCATTTCCCCATATAAACTTGAGGATTTTGTATTAGGTTGTTAGAAAAATCATGAGGTATTTTTTTATCAGGACTGAAGTAATTGTTTTATTTTCTAAAGAAAAAATAAGCTGTTTTACATAATATCGGCAAAATATATTTCATTTTTTAAATTTTATTCAAATCCATATATCGTCCATATATAGTCATATGTTTGCAGTTGCTCATTTTGTTACAACTCTTTTGAGGTCATAATAGTTATTTTTTATAGACAAATTTCTTTTTTTTAATTTTATTTATAAAATGGAAACACTGACAAGACCATAGGATAAGGGGGGTACAATTCCATGTAATTCCCACAACCAGAACTCTGTATCCCACCTCCTCCCCTGATAGCTTTCCTATTCTTTATTCCTCTGGGAGTATGGATCTAGGGTCATTATGGTGTGCAGAAGGTGGAAAGTCTGGCTTCTATAATTGCTTCCCCACTGAACATGGACGTTGACAGGTTGATTCATACTCCCAGCCTGCATAAACAAATTTCTAGGTAAATGCTTCAGGTATGATCAATTGAATTAATTATGGTAAAATATTATGTCACTGTAAAATAACTTTAATTTCATATCATAAATGTTTAACTATTTCAGTACTCTAACCCATTTGTTAGATGCTCAAGAACAAAAGGAAAGCTATTACTTTTTTGTTAGCCCAGTTTTTCTTTATTGGGGGACTAATGGCATATAGTCAACAATAAAATTCAGAAGTTTCAGTGTGGGGGTAGCTAGCATAATTGTTATGCAAAGAGACTCTCAAGCCTGAGGCTCCAAAGTCCCAGGTTCAATCCCCCGCACCACCATAACCCAGAGCTGTGCAGTGCTCTGGTATTTCTCTCTGTGTCTTTCTCTCTATATATCTCTCTCAAAAATAAAATAAATAAAATATTTTTTTAAAATTCAGTAGTTTATACATGTGTAATATTTCCCAGTTTTCCACATAACAATCTAACTCCCTACCTAGGCCCTCATCCACTATCGCATGACATATTTTTCTTTTTTGATTTTTTTATTAGTGATTTAATAATGATTAGCAAGATTGTAAGATAGCAGGGGTACAGTGCCATACAGTACCCACCACCAGAGCTCTATATCCCATCCACTGCATTGGAAGCTTCCCTATTCTTTATCTATCTGGGAGTATGGACCAAAATTCTTTTTGGGGTGCAGAAGTTGGAAGGTCTGGCTTCTCTAATTGCTTTGCCACTCAAACGTGGGCATTAGCATGTCAATCTAAGCCTGTTTCTATCTTTCCCTTTTGGGGAAGGGCTCTAAAGAAGTGAGGTTCCTGGACATATTGGTGAGGTTGTCTGCCCAGGGAAGTCAGGATGCTATCACAGTTGGGTCTACACCTTGGTGGCTAAGATATAAAGGTGGTAAGATATAAAGGAGGCTATATTATTTAATCAACAAGAACCCAAAGTAAGAATAGAGCAGATAAAACTAGGAGTCTTCATGTGGGAAGAAACTAGGAAGTCGATTTTAGGTGTATTTCATGTCGCCCATGGCTCTATTAGTTTTTGACTGACCCTGATAGCTAACATTCAGGCAGACGAAAAGTATTGTCTGGGAAGACGATGTCAGAGCTCAGGATAATGCTAGAAAGCTGAATTAGGGCAGAAAGTAGCTCCCAAACATGAAGAAAGTATATAAATACCTAGGATCCATTTCTGTTCCTATTTAGCAAGGATCCTGTGTAAACTCTGAGTGACTGTCAGTCTAAGCTCACATTCCATGATCAGAGGTAGGAACATTCTAGGCTACACTCATTTCAGTATCAGTCTTCCTCCAGTGACATAGTAGGTTGACTGAACCTTCCTTTAGAGAGTGGGGCAGTCCCTACCATTGCTTCTCTACAGGGAGAGCAAGGTCCTGGCAAGGCCTACAAAAGGGCTTATGATGACATTCCTAATTGAAGTGACCAGTGATTGTGGAGAGAGGGATCTATCAGAGGTCTAGGCCCATCATATCTATGTGGGAATGCAAAGATTCCCTGACTAGAGTCTGAGATGATAGGGTATCCTGGTAGTGACCTAAAAGTCCATCATTAAAGAATACCAGTTTCTTGCTCTTATCCAGATTTTGTAGTTCTTACTTTATCTGACAAGGTTAGACTTAAAGTGATTGAGGGAAGTGAAGTAGGTGATAGAAGAGGGGGTATCTAAGCTAAAACAGTAAATATTTGATTAAGTACTTTATGGTGTCTTCTTTAAGTTTTTTTTCTTCTTCTTCTTCTTCTTCTTCTTCTTTTTTCTTCTTCTTCTTCTTCTTCTTTTTACTTGGTTGCTATGTCTACTCATTGCAGACTAAGTTACAGACCCTAGATATAGACCAGGGCCTAAGGGACAGGGTACATGTACACATGCACCCATAAGTTAGAGGAAAATATATATCTCAAAGTATATGCAATATTTTTCTATGTAAAAATGCATCCTTTTTTTTTTTTGCCTTTAGGGTTATTGCTGGGGCTTGGTGCCTGCACTATGAATCCATTGCTCCTGGCAGCCATTTTTCCCTTTTTACTGGATAGGACATAGAGAAATTAAGAGAGGAGAGGGAGATAAAGAGGGAAAGAGAAAGATAAACACCTCCAGACCAGCTTCACCACTTGTGAAGCCAACCCCCTGTGGGTGAGGAGTGGGGGTTCAAACCAGGATTATTGTATGTGTCCTTGTGCTTCATACTATGTGCACTTAACCTGGTGCATCACTACCCAGTCCCCCATGATAGCTTTTCCAACATCCCAATATTTCTTCAAATTTTCTGACAGTGTGCCCCATAAATTCTTTGGCAGCTCTTCTGGATTTGTATCATTAAGTTTCTCACCCTTGTCTTGGTTTTGAATCACCAGTATTTCCTAATTTTACCTACATGTTTTAGCTTCTGTTGTTGCCCACAGATGGTGCTGGGTTCTGCTTTGAAGGCGAGTTGAGGAGGGAGGGGAGGAGCTTTGAAGATGACTTATTATGGCAACTGATGTCCTTTAAACAGCACCCTAGTCTGTAATGGTGGGAGAGATCCCAAACCCACTTCTCTTCCCAGACTCCTCCTTAAAAGTAGGAACTCTGCTGTGAGGTCAAAGTCATTTTTCTTGCCTATAGAGCAGTCTGATCCCAATCACCAGAGTCTCTGTGGCAGTTAAGGCACCTTAGAGCTTAACAGGCTTCCTTGATGACACAAGGGTACAGTGCTCAGTTCCCTGATTTCTCTAAAATTATCTGGGGTTATCTTGGAACCTGTTGCTTCTGCAGCTCTAAATGGGTGGTGTTTGTTTGTTTGTTTAAAGAACAGAGATGTCAAGATAATGCCATATTTCATCCGGGTTGAAATCTGAAAAAGTACTATACTTAGCTTTAACCAAGAATCTGATATGGTAATTTTTTAAATATGTATTTATTCCCTTTTGTTGCCCTTGTTGTTTTATCATTGTAGTTATTCTTGTTGTTGTTATTGATGTCGTCGTTGTTGGATAGGAAAAAGATAAAATGGAGAGAGGAGGGGAAGACAGAGAGGGAGAGAGAAAGACACCTGCAGACCTGCTTCACCGCTTGTGAAGTGACTCCCCTGCAGGTGGAGAGCCCGGGGCTCAAACCCGGATCCTTACACCAGTTCATGCGCTTAGTGCCACCTGCTCAGAACCTGCTGCACTACCGCCTGACTCCCAGTAAATTTTACAGTAAATGAGGATCCAGTTTAGGACTGAACATATCGAGATCTTTTTGAAGCCAGGCCCTTCTCACTTAACCATAGTAGTAATTACATAAGCCTTCATTTTTAAATAGGGAAGACTAAAAGTATGTGTAAGTATGTGTGTGTTGGGGGACACCCTAAGTATAGTTAAATTTGAAAAGTGTCTGGAAAATAGTTGAATCTATTTTTTAATTAACAATGACTAAATGAAATTTTCTGCTTCCGACAAAATAAGAACTCCAAACCCAAAGTCAAAGTGAATTAAACAGAAAATAAGGAAATGGGCATTCCAAAGCATGAGTTAGGACCGTGCCTTCACTGAAGTTCTCAAACTTATACCTTCCAGGAACAGTAGCAGGAGTAGTTGGCCTAGCATTTGTAAGAGAGTGTATGCTGCTAGTCATTGGATCCCGCAGTCTGTTTTCTGTTTTTGTTTTCTTGCTTGCTTATTTTTGTTTTGATTTGGTTTTTATTTTGTTATTACTTTGCAACCAGATGAGTTCTTCAGATAGAGACATACATAAAAGAGAGAAAAAAAAAACAGAAAGAAAGAGACAGAGAGAAAGACAGAGTCATAGCACTAAGGTTTTCTCCATGTGGTTGTTGGGGGTCCACTCTTGAATCTGGGTTGCACACATGGCAAAGCAGTGCACTATCCAAGTGAGCTATTTTACCATCCCCTTGCATAGTGTTTGAAAATCAAAAAGTGAAGCAATATCACTAGTAACGAATTGCCTGTAAGTGAGGAACATCAGGAGCCAAAATCATCACATGTGCAAGACCTCAAAAGAACACCCGGAAACCAGTTATTTCCTTATTTTAATAATTTACAGGTTGGGGACAAAGGCTTTCTTTTATAAACAGTGATTTTAAAACTAGGGATCTTTCAACAATCTTGCACTTGAACTTTGGATTCTGGTTAAATAATGCTTGTTCTGGTTTTCTCTGGGAAGAGAAACATCCTTTCAATACAAAGATTTAAGCATCATGGAATTTAGTAAAACCTGGGGAAAACTGTTTGGTTTCCCTTATTTACGTACTAAACGGCCCTTTGTGCAAGGGAATGATACTGGCTTCCTTTTGAAACTTCTCACTCAATATCAAGCATTTGTTCTGACATCATTTGGTTTAAGATATTTTTAGCATAAACTTATGTTATCTAGTCCTGTGTTCTTTAAAATGAAGGAAGATTGTTTTGTTACTTGATACTGGTTTCAGACATATGGCTCTTATACATCAACCTCTGCATCTAAAATATTACGTTCAGCATCAAAAGTCTAGTCTCCTATCTGCAAATAGTTAAATTATTTTAACCAATTTACTCACAACTCCTTCCCTTATTGAATACTGTTAAAGTCACAGAGCCAGTCAACATAGCATTAAAACATTTTTGTACATGTGAGTGGGAAAATTGGCAATATATATTAATTATCATTTACAATAGCATATTTTGACTTAGATCAAAATCCACAATAGTGCCATAAAGATACATACTTCACACAAGAATTGTATTTTTTACAAAAAAAAAGGGGGGGAGGGATTATTTGGCACAACTACCTGAAAAATCTTTCCATATGTGATTCATTCTGTTGTGAAATATGTATAGAATGTTAGCAATATTCTCACAAAATCAATAAGATACCTGCCACAAAGGTATGTAAACACTAAGAAAAACCTATATTCTTTATGAAACGCTTGGCATTACAATGACAAAAGAACAGCTATGATAAAAACAAAAAGAGAGAAAGAAGGTTTAAAAATATTAGCAATGACAAAGAGAGAATGTACAATAAAAGGGGGGAGGATTAAAGAAGGAAATCACCCCACACCTATGGACATCTAATCTTTGATAAGGGGGCCCAAAGGATTAAATGGAAAAAGGAGGCTCTCTTCAATAAATGGTGCTGGGAAAACTGGGTTGAAACATGCAGAAGAATGAAATTGAACCACTTTATCTCACCAGAAACAAAAATCAACTCCAAATGGATCAAAGACCTAGATGTCAGACCAGAAACAATCAAATACTTAGAGGAAAACATTAGTAAAACAGTTTCCCACCTACACCTCAAGGACATTTTTGATGAATCAAGCCCAATTGCAAGGAAGACTAAAGCAGAAACAAACTACATCAAATTGAAAAGCTTCTGCACATCCAAAGAAACTATTAAACAAACAAAGAGACCCCTCACAGAATGGGAGAAGATCTTCACATGCCATACATCAGACAAGAAACTAATCACCAAAATATATAAAGAGCTCAGCAAACTTAGCACCGAAAAAGCAAATGACCCCACCCAAAAATGGGCAGAGGATATGAACAAAACATTCACTAGAGAGGAGATCCAAAAGGCTAACAAACATATGAAAAACTGCTCTAGGTCACTGATTGTCAGAGAAATGCAAATTAAGACAACACTAAGATACCACCTCACTCCTGTAAGAATGGCATACATCAAAAAGGAAAGCAGCAACAAATGCTGGAGAGGTTGTGGGGACAGAGGAACCCTTTTACATTGCTGGTGGGAATGTAAATTGGTACAGCCTCTGTGGAGAGCAGTCTGGAAAACTCTCAGAAGGCTAGACATGGACCTTCCATATGATCCAGTAATTCCTCTCCTGGGGTTATACCCCAAGGACTCCATAACACCCAACCAAAAAGAGGTGTGTACTCCTATGTTCATAGCAGCACAATTCATAATAGCTAAAACCTGGAAGCAACCCAGGTGCCCAACAACAGATGAGTGGCTGAGAAAGCTGTGGTATATATACACAATGGAATACTATGCAGCTATCAAGAACAATGAACCCACCTTCTCTGACCCATCTTGGACAGAGCTAGAAGGAATTATGTTAAGTGAGCTAAGTCAGAAAGATAAAGATGGGTATAGGATGATCCCACTCATCAACAGAAGTTGAGCAAGAAGATCTGAAAGGGAAACTAAAAGCAGGACCTGACCAAATTGTAAGTGGGGCACCAAAGTAAAAACCCTGTGGTGAGGGGTAGACATGCAGCTTCCTGGGACAGTGGGAGGTGGCAGTGGGTGGGAGGGATGGGTCACAGTCTTTTGGTGGTGGGAATGGTGTTTATGTACACTCCTAGCAAAATGTAGACATATAAATCAGTAGTTAATTAATATGAGAGGGGGAAAATCAATTGTATGTCTCAAAGTTTTTCAAAACACAAACTGAATCTTTTTAATATATAGGCTGTGTATTTGATATGCGGACTCTCTCAAAAGCCTAGACCAAGTAGATCAGAAGCAACCAATAGCACAACTATATACAAGATACTGGGTATTGTACAGCAAACCCTAACAAAAGGACTTTTCAAAGTTAACCCAATTACCAAATAATGTGGTGATAATATTAACTATCGATTGTCTTTTTGAACCCTAAGACAGCAGGAACCTCACATCTCCACTAGAGAGCCTATATTTCCCCCAGTCCTGGAACCTTAGGATAGGGCCCACTTTCCTGCATGCCTCTCCCAATCCATATCAAATAATATTGCATCCGCTGATCACAACCTAACCAACACGATTGCCACCTCAACATGCTTCACTTCAGACTGTGTCCAGAGACTTCATGTGTGGAATGACAACCCTTCAGCTTCATTACTCGGGTGAGACCTTTCCTTTCATAGTATACTCTAATTTCATCTCAGGTGGTTCACTTTCTAACAAAGTCCCAAAACCTAGATATACACCAGTTTCTGTGAGAGAGAGAGAGCATATGTTCACACGTATCCATAAACTACTGCAAAATATATACCTGAAAGCAGAAGTACACTAGAGTTTGCAGTGAGTACCTCCCTAACACTTCCTCTCCACTATTCCAAGCTTTGGGTCCATGATTGCTCAACAATTTGTTTGGCTTTGTATGTTAACTCTCTTTTCAGTCACCAGGTTCCAGATGCCATCAGGATGCTGGCCAGGCTTCCCTGGATTGAAGACCCCACCAATGTGTCCTGGAGCTCAGCTTCCCCAGAGACACACCCTACTAGGGAAAGAGAGAGGAAGACTGGGAGTATGGACCGACCAGTCAACACCCATGTTCAGTGGGGAAGCAATTACAGAAGCCAGACCTTCTACCTTCTGCAACCCACAATGACCCTGGGTCCATGTTCCCAGAGGGATAGAGAATGGGAAAGCTATCAGGGGAGGGGGTGGGATATGGAGATTGGGTGGTGGGAATTGTGTGGAGTTGTACCCCTCCTACCCTATGGTTTTATTAATTAATCCTTTCTTAAATAAAAAGAAAGAAAGAAAGAAAGAAGGAAATAAAATTTATCACTTTGCTAATAATTAAATTGAACTAAATTTAATTATTAATTAACAAAATTCAGGAGTTTTCCCAAAGTGTAAGTTACGTTGATGCAAAAAAGTTTCAAATAGAAATGACCAATTTATAAATGCCCCTGCCTTTATAACAATAAAATTTGTTCAGTTATATGGAATGGTACTTGACACTAGACTCCTGCTACCAGAATGAGTATGGGGTCCAAAGACAAACACCTGACCCAGCCGTCAGTTTGTGATGCACCTGGTTGAGTGCACATGTTATAATGTGCGAGGACCCGGGTTCAAGCTGGTGTCTCTCGGTCTTGTTCACTTTCTTTCACCCTTTCCCTCTCAATTTCTGGCTATCTCTATCCAATAAATAAATAACTAAATAAATATTATTTATGTTGATCATTATTAAATCACTAATAATAAAAAAGAAGTGGAAAAAATTAGAAAGGCTAAAACACATTTTCCAGGGCTAATAAAATAAAGCAAATAGAAGCACTATGTTGTGCTTGTGATTTTTTCATCAAAGTCAAGTTAAACAGGTTGATCAAGGGGGCAGGCAATGGTTAAGAGCACATATTATAGTGTGCAAGATGCAGGTTCAAGCCCCTGGTCTCCAACTGCAAGGGAAAGCTTCACAAATGGTGAAGCAGTGTTGCAGATGTCTCTTTGTCTCTTTCCTTCTCTGTCTTCCCCTCCCCTCTCAATTTCTCTCTGTTTCTATCCAATAATAAATAAGTAAAAATTTTTTAAAACAATTTTATCAATAATAGCAAATAGTTTCGAATTTTCTATAGCAGAATCCCCAGGCATCTCTGTTTTGGCTGGTTATTCTGGTGAAGGCAGGACATGAATACTGTGATTCTGTCTTTCATCTTAAAGTATTCAGGAAAAATCCCCGTTGAATTCAGGGAATCCCATGTGTCTCACAAGCCTGTATATAATGAACACTATATCTGAGACTGTTCAGATTTTCAAATCAGTGTTAGTATTCAAAAGAAACCCTGGAGTTGTTCTTGCCTCTGGAAATGGGAAAAGACAGAACAGTCTTACCTATTCAGTGTCTGTAGACACAAAAGGACATACATACCCACTAGGTTGGACTAGTAAATACTAACTTA
This sequence comes from Erinaceus europaeus, assembly GCF_950295315.1. Lineage (NCBI taxonomy): Eukaryota > Metazoa > Chordata > Mammalia > Eulipotyphla > Erinaceidae > Erinaceus > Erinaceus europaeus. The sequence goes on along the minus strand of NC_080162.1, from coordinate 169,084,277 downwards.
GTTCTCTGCAAGCTATTTAAAACCGGCTCTGGATTCTCAGCATTACCAGGTCTTTGAATACATCTTTATAAGCCCATCCTTAAAGATCTATATGGCCCTTGCTCTACAACCAGGACTCCTCATGCTGACTGCATTTAAAGTGAGGTCTGGATACAAATGGAATACACTTTTATTTTATTTACATTTTTTCTATTTGTGATTAATAGTGGGTTACAAGATTGTAAGACTGGTGCTGGGTGGTGGCGCACCTGGTTGACTGCACATGCTACAATGTGTGAGGACTGGGCTTTGAGCCCCCAGTCCCCAGTAGCAGAGGGAAAGTTTCACAAGTGGTGAATCTCTGTTGCAGGTATCTCTCTGTCTCTCTTCCTCTCTATTACCCCCTTCCTTCTCAGTTTCTGGCTGTCTCTAACCAATAAATAAGTAAAGATAGTAAAAAATTGTTTAATAGGGAACCGGGCCAAGTGCACATGGCCTAAAGTGCAAGGACCGGTCTAAGGATCCCAGTTTGAGCCCCCGGCTCTCCACCTACAGGGGGGTCGCTTCACAAGTGGTGAAGTAGGTATGCAGGTGTCTATCTTTCTCTCCCCCTCTGTCATCCCCTCCTCTCTCCATTTCTCTCTGTCCTATCCAACAACAATACTACTAACAACAATAATGATAACAGCAATGATAAACAACAAGGGCAACAAAAGGGGAAAAAATAGCCTCCAGGAGCAGTGGATTTGTGGTGCAGGTACCAAGCCCAGCGACAACCCTGGAATCAAATAAAAATTTTATTTAAATTAAATTTAAAAAATGTTTAATAGCTTCCCCAGAGACCCACCCTACTAGGGAAAGAGAGAGGCAGACTGGGAGTATGGATCGACCAGTCAATGCCCATGTTCAGCAGGGAAGCAATTACAGAAGCCAGACCTTCCACCTTCTGCAACCCACAATGACCCTGGGTCCATGCTCCCAGAGGGACAGAGAATGGGAAAGCTATCAGGGGAGGGGGTGGGATATGGAGATTGGGTGGTGGGAATTGTGTGGAGTTGTACCCCTTCTAGCCTATGGTTTTGTTAATCTATCCTTTCTTAAATAAAAAATAAATTTAAAAAAATGTTTAATAAAAATTATTATAAAAATTGTAAGATTATAGTGTATAGTTCCATACCACACCCAGACCAAAGTTCTGTGTCCCCACCCTCTAAGCTTCCAAAGATAACTACCATAGTTCTCACAGGTCTTAAAAATAGTTTGCTTGCTGGGAGTAGGACAGTAGCGCAGGAGGTTAAACACACACTGCGCAAAGCATCAGGACAGGCATAAGTATCCTGGTTCAAGCCCCCCACTCCCCACCTGCAGGGGGGTGTCACTTCACAGGCAGTGACGCAGGTCTTCAGGTGTCCTATCTTTCTCTTCCCCTCTCCATTTCTCTCTGTCCTATCCAACAACAATGGCATCAATGATAAGAATAATAATAACCACAACAACAATAACAAAAGGGGCGGGGGAAATGGCCTCCAGGAGCAGTGGATTTGGTGGTTCAGGCACCGAGCCCATAATCCTGGAGGCAAAAGAAAGAAAGAAAGAAAGAAAGAAAGAAAGAAAGAAAGAAAGAAAGAAAGAAAGAAAAAAGAGTTTGCTTACTTCTGTGTTTTTTGTTTTTTGTTTGTTTGTTTTGCAAGTTCATGTATATCAGTTTTCTGGATTCAACATATGAGTGAACCCCTCCTGTAATTGTTTTTCATCTCTTTACTTATTATCTTAAACTCTTTACTTTTTCCACTAAGCATAATCACCTCCATCCATTTTGTCCCAAAGGACACAGGGTCTCTCAAGGGTGCAATTAAGATGTGAGTCAAGGCTGCAATTATCTGAAAGTTTGGCTGGGATTAAAAGCTCTGTTTCCAAGGCCTCTCATACAGCTGTTGGCAGGAAACCTTAGCTTTCACTGGATGATATTCAGACATATCAGTTCTTCACCATGTGGGTTTCTCCATAAAGATTCTTAGGACCAGAACAGCTAGCTTCCCCTCAAAATAGGTGATCTAAGAGAGACAACAAAGAAAAGAAAAGAAAAGAAAAGAAAAGAAAAGAAAAGAAAAGAAAAGAAAAGAAAAGAAAAGAAAAGAAAAGAAAAGAAAAGAACATACATCTGCCCTATGTGACCAAGTCTCTTAAGTCATATACCACTCTAGTCAAAGTGATACCGCATGAAATCATCCTATACAAATATCGAGGGCTGGTGGTCCAGGAACTAGCACAGTAGATAAAGTGTTGGATTCTCAAGCATGAGGTCCCAAGTTCAACAACCCCGGCAGCACGTGTACCAGAATGATGTCTGGTTCTTTCTCTCTCATTCTCTTTCTTATTAACAAATAAATACAAGGGACTTTTCAAAGTTAACCCAATTATCAAATAATGTGATGATAACAATAACTATCCATTGTCTTCTTGAACCCTAAGACAGCAGGAACCTCACATTTCCACTATAGAGCCTAAACTTCCCCCAGTCCTGGGACCCTAGGATAGGGCCCACTTTCCCGTATGCTTCTCCCAATTCTTATCAAATGATATTGCATCTGCTGATCGCAACCTAATCAACACAACAAGAGCCACCCCAGCATGCTTCACGTCAGACTGTGACCAGAGACTTCAGGTGTGGAATGACAACCCTTCAGCTTCATCACTCAGGTGAGACCTTTCCTTTCATAGTATTCTCTAACTCCATCCCAGGTGGTTCACTTCCTAACAAAGTCCCAAAACCTAGATATAGACCAGGTTCCAGAAGACAGAGTATATGTTCACATGTATCTATAAACTAGGGCAAATATATACCTGAAAGCAGCAGTACACTAAAGTTTGCAGTGAGTACCCCCCAACACTTCATCTCCATTATTCCAACCTTTGGGTCCATGATTCTTCAGCAATTTGTTTGGCATTGTATGTTAACTCTCTTTTCAGCCACCAGGTTCCAGATGCCACCAGGATGCTGGCCAGGCTTCCCTGGACTGAAGACCCCAACAATGTGTCCTGGAGCTCTGCTTCCCCAGGGACCCACCCTACTAGGGAAAGAAAGAGGCAAACTGGGAGTATGGATCGACCAGTCAACACCCATGTTCAGCGGGGAAGCAATTACAGAAGCCAGACCTTCCACCTTCTGCAACCCACAATGACCCTGGGTCCATGCTCCCAGAGGGATAGAGAATGGGAAAGCTATTGGGGAGGGGATGGAAAATGGAGATTGGGAGGCAGGATTGTGTGGAGTTGTACCCCACCATCCTATGATTTTGTTAATGTCTCCTTTCTTTAATAAAAAATAAATAAATAAATAAATAAATTTTTAAAAAAAACTACCAAGGGCTGGACATGGTTTAAGGACATGGTGTAAGGACATGGTTTCAAGCCCCATCCCCACCTTCTGGGGGAAAGCTTTGTGAGTGGTAAAGCATTGTTGCAGGTATCTCTGTCTCTCTCCCTCTTGATCACCCCTTCCCTCTTGATTTCTGACTGTCTCTAGTCAATAAATAAAAATTATTATTTTATTTTTTATTAGTGATTTAATAATGATTGACAAGATTGTGGGATAACAAGGGTACAATGCCATACAATTCTTGCCACCAGAGTTTCATACCCCCTCCCCTCCATTGTAAGCTTCCTTATTCTTTATCCCTCTGGGAGTATGGACCAAAATTCTTAATGGGGTGAAGAAAGTAGAAGGTCTGACTTCTATATTTGTTTCTCTGCTTGACATGGGCATTGGCAGGTCAATCCATACCGCCAGACTATTTCTATCTTTCCCTAGTGGGGTAGGAAATCACAGGTAGAGATCACTGGAACATCTTGGGGTTTGACTCTCACATGAATGTTGTGAGGCTTCTTTCCTCCTAGAATTTTATATGGGATGCTAAGTATATATCTTTCTTTTTTATTTCAAAGATCGTCAAAAATAGTGTGGACTCTATTGTCTACTGCTTAGTTTCTAATTCCGTTTCAACACTTATTAATAGTATTATTCAGCAAGTTACTGAATATTTTTATACCAAAGTCCTAAATTCTTCATGTATAAACTGGAGCTAGCAACCCACCAATGGTAGATGTTGGGAGGATGACACAGTTCCAGTGCAGAAATCAAAACAGGGGCCAGGGGATTCTGCAGTGGTTAGAATTGTGGTCTTGGAGCATGAAATTCCAAGTTTGTTTAATCCACAGCATTATATGTACCTGTGATGACCAAGTGCATTCTCTCTCACTCTCTCTCCCTTCTCATTCCTTCTCTCTCTTGTTCCCTTCTCTCTATATCTTTCCCTTCTCTCTTTATTATCTCTTTCTCATAAATAAATAATATATATACATATATATATTCACAATAGAGGTCAAGAAACTGGCTCAGCAGTAAAACACATTACTACAGGAGTCAGGCAGTAGCGCAGCGGGTTAAGCGTACATGGTGCAAAGCGCAAGGACCAGTGTTAAGAATCCTGGTTCGAGCCCCCGGCTCCCCACCTACAGGGAAGTCACTTCACAGGCAGTGAAGCAGGTCTGCAGGTGTCTATCTTTTTCTCCCCCTCTCTGTCTCCGCTCCTCTCTTGATTTCTCTCTGTCCTATCCAACAATGACATCAACAACAATAATAATAACCACAACAAGGCTAAAACAACAAGGGCAACAAAAGGGGAAAAAAATAGCCTCCAGGAGCAGTGGATTCATGGTGCAGGGACAGAGTCCCAGCAATAACCCTGAAGGCAAAAAAAAAAAAAAAGCACATGCCTACATAGGTGAGACCATGGTTTAATGCCTGGCAACAGTATATAATGGTGAAGTGGTGCTGAATTCTCCATATCTCTCTCTCTCTCTCTCTTTCCCTCTCTCTCAATATTAAAGAACTTGCAACAGTCTGACATATAATTATTGTTTAGTAAATATTTATATAAAGTGTTTCAACCAGGGAATGCACCGAGGCAAACTGAGAATAAAACCTTATATTTTATCCATGCTTTCTAGTTTTTCTTTCCACAATCTCCCTCAAACTAGAGGACTATCTTGTTGAATTTCTGGTTTGTTTTGGTTTCTAATCTAATTGCTTTACATGCAAACTCATTCAATCAATACAGCTGCATGACAAAAGTATCATCACCTCATTTTACAGCCAAAACAAGTACATGAGGATTCAATGAGTCGAATCCACAGAAAATAACTAACAGAATTGACCTTTGAGCCCAGGAAAACTAGCTCCAGATTCTGTTCCTCATATCACCTTTCAAGAGTGTGTTCTAGAGTAAAGTAAGCATGAAGGAGTAACACCTTGTGGTAGAGAACCTGGCTCTGATGGTGTTGCCTCAGGATCTACTAAAGATACTGACAAAATTTACCCGAGTAGACTTCAAAGTACCAAGTTCAAGTCTCAGCACCACCAGAGTTGAGCAGTGCTTGGGGTGATAGGCTAGGCTAGGCTAGGCTAGGATGGGATGGGCTGGGATGGGATGGGATGGGCTGGGATGGGATGGGATGGGATGGGATGGGATGGGATGTGGTGGGGTGGGGTGGGGCGGGGCGGGGCGGGGCGGGGCGGGGCGGGACGGGACGGGACGGGACGGGACGGGACAGGACGGGATGAAATGGGACAGGACAGAACAGGACAGGACAGCACAGCACACACAGCACAGCACAGCACAGCATAGCATAGCATAGCATAGTATAGCATACGATAGAATAGAATAACTCAGCAGAGCTAGGAAAAAACTGACCTGATAAAATCCATGCTTTATTCCATTTGTGAGTACCCAGTTTTGAGGCCCTGGCACTACATGAGAGTATCACTCAACGGGAAAGCTTCAAGAGTCCTGGAGTAGTGCCATGGTATCTCTCTTCTCTCACTCTGCATACCACTTCAGTCTTCTTTTCAGTTTTTTTTTTTTCTTCTCAGTTTTTTAATGTCCAACTTACTGTTATAAACACCTGTTTTGGAAACACTGATGCAACAGTTGCTGGTAATTCACTTTATAATTTAGACTTTTAGGTCCATGGTATCACTCATTTGGATAGTGCACTTGCATCGTTGAGCATACAACCCAGGTTCAAGCCTGAATCCTTGTATGCCTCTCTCTTTTTAATTTTGCCTTTTCTTTATTTATTGGATAGAGACAGCCAGAAATAAAGATGGTAGGGGGAGATAGAAAGGGAAAAAGAAAGAGAGACAGACACCTGCAGCACTGCTTCACCACTCCAAGCCTAGATCTTGATGTACTAAGAGAAGCTTCAGTGTTGTGGAATCTTTTTCACTGTCTCTCTGTCTCTATCTCTGCCTCTTTCTACCTGGAAAAGTTGACTTGGAGCACTGAAACCCAAGGGATGAAATTTTTTTTTTAATTTAGAGAGGGAGAGAGAGAGAGAAAGAGAGAGAGAGAGAGAGAGAGATGCTTTACTTGTAAAATAGTGCAACATATGATTTGCCCCAAAGCAGTTAAGGAAATCTGATACCTAAAATGAGATGATGATCCTATTCTAATATCATCTGCATTTGGAATATAAAAATCTGCCCTCCCAGTACTGTGAACTTGAAACCATGAACTGAATCTGCAAACCTTGGTGTTAATAACAAAAAGCCTTAATTTTTAAGAAAGTTTCCCCAGTAACTATAGTATTTTAGTAGAAAACATGTGGGTCTATGAGGCCAAGCAGTAGTGCACAGGTTCAACGCATACATCACTATGCAAAAGGATACAGGCTCCAAGTCCCCCAGCTCCCCACCTGCAGGGGGACACTTCACAGTGGTAAAGCAGATCTACAGGTATCTTTCTCTCTTCCTTTCTACTTCCCTCTCTCCTCTCAATTCCTCTCTTTCCTACAAAAAATAGAAAAGCAAATAAACAAACAAAGACTGTTGGGAACAATAGATTCATTGTGTCAACAACAAGCCCCCTCAATAACTCTGGTAGCAATTAAAAAACAATTATGAGTCTTATTTTGAATAACATACAAACACAATATCATTTTATCTCTAAGAATCTGGGAGGTGTTTAAGGGAGCAGAAAAAGAAAACATAATTATTTCATTGTGTCACTCTGCCCAGGAATAAAATACTAGGAGAAAAATGTTGATTCGGCAAATAAATGACCTTTATCTCAAATCAGTATTGTTAGTAACACTCAGGAGAGATAAAAAGAATATCTAATTGTGTTGCAATATTTTCCTTTTTAATATTATGATCTTGTAAGCCTTTATTAAATCACTAATAAAAAGAATTAAGCAATGCATTGACAATGCTTCATTTAACATTTACAAGAAAATCTAGAAGTATAGAGAAGTTATGAGTTTCTGAGAAGTTAGACCAATACCACACAGCTCATGGGTGGAAAAGGTAACCTGAGGTCTGTACCAGGCTGACACCGAGGCAAAACTCATTCAACTAAGGAGCAGACCCATTCACCTGAGAAACATATGTGGTGCAGATGATCCTGCTGGAGTAGGAACTGACAATGTTGATGGTTTCCCCTAATGGGTGGAGGATATCTGGTGAGAGCAGGGGAATTCACAGAGAACTTTAGAGATCAGCAATGTTGGGGCAGCAGCTTTAGTGTTTATTCTTCCATATCACTGGATCAACAAATTCCTGATAATTCTCTTTAGTATTCCAATAATTAACTTTTGGAGTAAAACAAAGTGTGCCATCTTGTTTTTGTCATAGAAACAAGTGGTTGTATAAAATTGTTCAATAGCAGAAACTAACAAAGAGACTGATTCACTGTGAGTCACACTGAATGGGAGAATTGATTTGCAACTTGATGGTACTCACTGTTTGCTATCATTATGTGTAAATCAGGGAGTGAATTTGCAGTGGAAACAGTGTTATGGGTTCCCAAAGCTTTCTGGTTTTCCTCCAAGGCACAGTGTATCTCCAAGCTATTTTGCAACTGTGTTAGTGGACAAAAATTACAAATGCCACATTCAGACCCAAATGAGAGTCTTCATTTTCTCTCCATTTCCTTTATGATATTAAAGGTCACGTGCTGAAAATGATGGCCTGAAAAGATAGAAGTTAAGACCTTGAATGACTACAATACCCTTTTCTGGCAAACCCTCATTGGACTATGATCTAAGTAAGCTATAATAAACCTTTATTGTGCTAAATAAAAATGAATTTAAGAATTACTTGCTACAGAAGATATCTTACCTTAATAGATAACTCTAGTACAGTACATTTTTTTAAAAACTTTTCAAATATGAGGGCAGAGCCTATATATTGCTACAACTGGTATACTTTTGCTCTGAGCAATCCCTTCCTCTTATTATGCATGATCTATAGAAAACATCTCTATGTGCAGTATCTTTGTTTGGCTGATGGTTTCTTTTGCTGTGCAAAAGCTTTCAATTTGATGTAGTCCCATTGATTTGTTTTTGTTTTTTAGTCTTCCTTGCAATTGGGCTTGTATCATCAAAGATGCCCTTGAGATTTAGATGGGAAAGTGTTCTACCAATATTTTCCTCTAAGTATTTGATAGTTTCTCCTCTAACATCTAGGTCCTTGATTTGTTTGGAGTTGACTTTTGTTTCTGGTGAGTTAAAGTGGTTCAGTTTCATTCTTCTGCATGTTTCAACCCAGTTTTCCCAGCACCATTTATTGAAGAGACCTTCTGTTCTCCATTTAATAATTTGGGCCCCCTTATCAAAAATTAGATGTCTATAGGTGTGGGAGTTTCTTTCTAGGCCTTCAGTTCTGTTCCACTGGTCTGTGTGCCTATTTTTGTTCCAGTACCAGGCAGTTTTGATTATGATGGACTTATAGTTTGAGATCTAGAAGTGTGGGGCTTCCATTTATCTTTCTTTTCCTCAATATTGTTTTGGTGATTCTAGGTGTTTTCTGGTTCCAGATACATGATTGTAATTTTGTTCTATTATCTTAAAGAAAATCGGTGGGGCCTTGATGGCTATCGCATTAAATTTATGTATGGCTCTGGGTAGAATATTCATTTTTATTATGTTAATTTTTCTAATGCATGAGCATGGGATATCTTTCCATTTCTTTGTATCATTTTCTATTTCTTTGAATCATTGCCCTCAATGTAGAACAACAGTGGTAGAAACTCCAAAGGGAGTCTGGGCCAACATATTCTGCCACTCAAGGAAGACTGGTCCTGAAATGAGTGCAGCCTAGAATGTTCCTAGCTATGACCATGGAATACAAGCTCAGACCTACAGGGATGCAGAGGCTATACAGGCTCTTGTGCTAAATATGAATAGACATGGGTCCCAGATCAGATCAACAGGGTCTACAGTTAACGGTACTTATATACTTTCCCCATATTTGGGAGCTACTCTCTTGCCTGATCCAGTTTTATAGTCCTATTCCCAACTCTGACACCATCTTCCTAGACAATACCTTTAGCCCACTAGTATGTTAGCTGTCGATATCAAACAAAAATTAATAAAGTCATGGGCTGCTTGGAATATACCATTTTTCCAAAATAGAAACCCCAAATTTCATCTGCTGTAGTCTTATCTTTAGGCTCCTGATTATTAAACAATCTGTTTTATATCTTAATGCTTTTCAGTCACCAAATTACAGTTGCTACCATGATGCCAACCTGATATCCCTAGGCAGACAACCTCACCAATATGTCCTGGAAGCCACTCCAGAGCCCTACACCACTACGCAAAGATAGAAGCAGGCTGGGAGTATGGATTGACCTGCCAACACTCATGTCCAGCAGAGAAGCAGTTACAAAATGCAGGCCTACCACTTTCTGCACCCCATAATAATCCTGGGTCCGGATTTCCAGAGGGATAGAGAATAGGGAACCTGCCAATGGAGGGTATGGGATAGAACTCTGGTAGCAGAAATTGTATGGAATTGTATCCCTCTTATCCTACAATCTTGTCAGTCATTATTAAATCAATAAAAAAATGAAATAATTCAAATAAAAGAAGGAAACAAAACAAAGAAAGAAAGGAAGGAAGGAAGAAAACATCTCTAAATCCTATTACAGGAAACAAAAAAAAACAGTGGAAAGATAATCAAGAACTAAATAAGTTAGAGAAAAGTTGAGTCCTGAACAGCAATACCCAAAGAAGAAGATGAAAAGGAGAAGTATGTTAATAAATAAAACAAGGTGATGAGGACAGAAGAAGAAATAGGAGGTAATAAGACATCAATTGAGAAACAAAGTTGCAGAGCTAAAGGTAAGCCAAATAAACATGAAATGAAATGGAAAGAGATGAAAATAGAAGCACTGAGATAAAAAAGATTTTGGGAAATCATCAATTAAATTAATCAACATAAACATGTGGAGATGGATGGTGGGGCATTGAAACATAATCATTGGCATGGGGGTGCAGGTGGTGGCTCACCTGGTTAAGTGCACACAAAGCAGTGTGCAAAGACCCAGGTTCAAGCCTCTGATCCTCACCGGCAAGCGGGGAGCTACACGAGTAGCTTTTATCTTTCTGCCTTTATCTCTCTGCCTTCCCTCTCAGTTTCTCTGTCTCTATCCAATGATAAAATTAATAAAAACACTTTTTAAAATCATATTGACATGGAACACAAGTATTCATGAAGATAATCTTTAACAGAAAACATTCTGAAACTAGAGAACATATAGAACAAAAACCTTCAAAGATTTACTATCAATAATTGACTCTCCTATAAAAATGATTACAGAGGGTGAGACTTTTCCTTTTATAGTACACTCTAATTTCATCTCAGGTAGTTCACTTTCTAACAAAGTCCCATAACCCAGATATACACCAGTTTCTGTGAGAGAGAGCTTATGTTCACACGTATCCATAAACTACTGCAAAATATATACCTGAAAGCAGAAGTACACTAGAGTTTGCAGTGAGTACCCCCCTAACACTTCCTCTCCACTATTCCAAGCTTTGGGTCCATGATTGCTCAACAATTTGTTTGGCTTCGTATGTTAACTCTCTTTTCAATCACCAGGTTCCAGATGCCACCAGGATGCTGGCCAGGCTTCCCTGGATTGAATGTGTCCTGGAGCTCAGCTTCCCTAGAGACACACCCTACTAGGGAAAGAGAGAGGCAGACTGGGAGTATGGACCGACCAGTCAACGCCCATGTTCAGCGGGGAAGCAATTACAGAAGCCAGACCTTCTACCTTCTGCAACCCTCAATGACCCTGGGTCCATGCTCCCAGAGGGATAGAGAATGGGAAAGCTATCAGGGGAGGGGGTGGGTTATGGAGATTGGGTGGTGGGAATTGTGTGGAGTTGTACCCCTCCTACCTTATGGTTTTGTTAATTAATCCTTTCTTAAATTAAAAAAAAAATGATTACAGAGGCTGGAATTACATATTTAATAGTTAATAGGCAATAATTTAGTAACCAGTGTATCTTAAAAACAAAGGACACAAATAGAAGAAATAAAGAAGGCAAAGAGAAGAAAAATAGAAGGATGTTGTGTTTAGGAAAGGAAGGAATTCTTTAGATACCTGGCAGGAAAAAAATTACAAATTAAATTAATTAGCTTTTTAAAAAAGCTAACTTTTGTTATAAATATCCTCATTTCTCATCACATTTCTGTTGACATCATTTAAATTGGAAATCAGGGCTGGAGAAATGGCTTAAGTGGTAGAATACGGGACTTCTATGTGTGAAGTTGATCTTTCGATCCCTGGTACCACATGTACCAGACTGATAGAATAGTTTCTCTCTTGCTCTACCCTAGTGAAACTCTCTGTGTGTAATAAAATGAAAATCAGTAATTTTTTTTCAAATGACTTCAAGGACTAGGAGCCAGCTAACCCTGTGGAGAGTGCACCTTACAAAACATGCAACCCTGGGACTGAACCCCAGCACTATATGGGAGCACCAGAGCACCAGAGGAAACTCTAGCGATGCAGCATGCTGCTATAGTGTCTCTTCCCCCACCCACCCCTCTTACTTAAATAACAAGAATGAAATAATTGGACTGGCAGTGGTGGAATTGCTCATGTGCAATGCCCAGCAATGGGGAAGGTGGTCTTTAAATAAAAATGAATGTTAATAAGTACAAGATTTCAATTCAGAAAGATTAAAAAAAGGGGGGTCCTGGGTAGTGGCAAGCTTTGTTGAGCTCACATATTGTATTGTATAAAGACCTAGGTTCAAGCCTCCCAGTCCTTATCTGAAGGAGGAAATCTTCACAAGGAGTGAAGCAGTGCTACAAGTGTCTCTCTCTCTCCCTAACAGCCCTTCCCACTAAATTTCCTTCTGTCTCTATCTAATTAATAGATACAAATAGATACCTAAAAATCAAAAGTGCAGGTGGAGGAGGTGATGATGAGTGCACAGCCATGGGAATGTAGTTCAGAGCACAGAAACGTATATTTTTAATATTTTAATAGATAAACTTTATGTTGCATGTTGTACTACAATTAAACTTTTAATTTATTACTTATATGTAGTTGCTGTAAAGTATGTTAAGTGTGATTAAAGAGGAAAAAAGCATAGTTAAATAAATAAGATTAGATTCAATTTATTTCCAATTAAGAACTATGAAATGCAAAGACTTCCAAAGGTTTGTTAGAAGGTAACACTGTTTATATTCTTCTTCTAGCGTTTGCCCTTCTTCCATAGCCAGTCAACAGCATCAGGTTGAGCCTGATGTAAAGTTTCGAGACCTCCTTTGAATCTGGAGAGGTGGCAGTCGTTGACTATGTGGGTCATAGTTTGTCTGTAGCCGCAGGGGCAGTTCGGGTCGTCTCTGGCTCCCCAGCGATGGAACATAGCAGTGCACCGGCCATGGCCTGTTCGATAGCGATTGAGGAGGGCCCAATCATAACGTGCTAGGTCAAAGCCAGGTTGACGCTTGCAGGAGTCTGTGATGAGGTGTTTATATGATGATTGTGGAAAATAATTGAGGAAACTTCAGTGAAACATTTTCCATGTGTCTTCAACTGTATTTTAAATTAATTTCCCTAACATCAAAAAATAGATAGAAAGCTGAGGAGACAGCTCAACATGTTACATCACAGGATTTGCATGCCTGTGGACTAAGAGGCCCCAGGTTCAATTTCCACTAACACCAAAAGCCAATGTTGAGCAGTGCTTCAGTTCTCCTACGTGCCGTCACATAAAAATGAATAAATAAAAATCATCCAGTATAGGGGCTAGGTGGTGGTACACCTGATTGAGCACACATGTTACAATGTGCAAGGCCCAGGGTTCAAGCCCATAGTCCCCACCTGCAGGGGGAAAGCTTCACAAGTGGTGAAGCAGTGCTGCAGTTGTCTCTGGCTCTCTCTCCCTCTCTCTCCCCCCTTCCTATCATTGTCTGGTTGTTTCTATCCAATAAATAAAGATAACAAAATTTTGTTTTATCATATATATAATCATATTTAAAGATAAAGGATAGCTTATGTCAAGCAATCTGGTTTCTTCCTTTCTGAGAAATAATTACATACCTATATGTAACTATAAATGTACATATTATATAAATGAAATTGCACTTTATAGATGAGATGAGAGCATTAACTAACACTTCTCAATAATTCAGTGATACTGGTACACTTGATGAATGAAAGGTGAGTTCATTTTTCTCTTAGCTATTTGCTGACAAACATAAATCGAGGATTTTCTGAAGGGCACATTTAAAGCAAAGATAATAATAAAAAGTGTACAAAACATAATAACACAGAAAATAATAAAGTAAATAATATGTAATAATAAGTATAAAAGATAATAATGAAAATAATACAAACCAGAAGAGAAATCAGTCATGAGGGAAACTGTCATTAATGATGTATTTTGGAATGAGATGAGATTCTTTGGTTTCCATAAATAACAAAAAATAAAAACTACTAAAAGACACTTCTCTTTAATTATGGTTTCTGAGAAAAAATACCATTTATAGTGAAAAAATAAAGTGTTACAGATATTTTCTAATCGAGTTAGAAAAGTTCATGAAATTAAACCACAATTTCAAATATTACATGCATATTACATTACAGCCATTGCTGCCCAGTTTGGGGGTTAAAGATACCATCAACACAAATGTGAGAAAGAAAGTTCGGACCTCTATCTGACTAGCAATGTGAATTAGAGCAATTCAGTCAAAACTATTAAACCTCAATTTTCTGAAAGTGAAATGAAAATAATATCTCCTTGCAGTTGTTGTAAAAATTAAATATAATGTAATTAGTCTCTGACAATCGTAGATATTTAATGCATAATTATTACTACTATCACTATTAGCAGTACGAGTAGTACAAGCAGCTGGTAGGAAAAGGGACATTGTTTAAGTATCTGTATCTGCCTGATAACTTCATATTGTATTTTTGCAATTAAACTTATAAGAAACAAGAACTGGCATTCATAAAGAATAATGAAACACCATAATTATCTATCCCTGTATACTGAACACAAGAGAAAATAGAATAATATTTTTATTGGTTATTATTGGTTTCAATTCATATTATCTTTAAATTATTTTTTACAGGACACATTATTTCAAACTAAAATTCAAACTACTGTGTTAACTAACCTCTTTCATTTTTAAAATTTAAAACGTATTTACTTTTATTGTTTGTTTTTGTCACTGAACCTTCACTGATTCAAGATGACTTTTCCAGATAGAAAGAAACAGACAGGGGGCAGGCAGTAGGTAGCGCAGTGGGTTAAGGGCACTTAGTGCGGAAGCGCAAGGACTGGCCTAAGGACCCCAGTTGGAGCATCCGGCTTCACAAGTGGTGAACCAGGTCTGCAGGTGTCTTTCTCTCCCCCTCTGTTTTCCCCTCCTGTCCATTTCTCTCTATCCTATCCAACAACAATGATAACAAGAATGATAATAACAACAACGATAAACAACAATGGCAACAAAAGGGAAAAATAGCCTCCAGGAGCAGTGGATTCATAGTGCAGGCACCGAACCCCGGCGATAATCCTGGAGGAAAGGAAGAAAGGAAGAGAGACAGAAAGAGAGAGAGAGAAAACACAGTAGCAAGACTTCCTCCTATGCAGTGGGAGCCGGGCTCAAACCAAAAACAAACCTATTTCAAACTGCAGCTCTGTCAGATTATTCCCACTATAATAGCAGTAGAAGGGAAAGCTCTAGCAGATAATATGCCTGTGTGTTAAAATGTCTTTAGGGAACGTCATGTTAACTTCCATTTCTACCCCCCAACTAGCAGTGGAAGAAGAAGAAATTGGCTCTGAGTGCAGCCATAAAGACTTACTTATGGAAGTTTTCTTCATTCTGCCCCTCCCTCTCAAATTGTCACTTTATCATGACTTTTTTTTTCATCACGAATATCACAAAAAGGGGAGTTGGGCGGTAGCACAGCGGGTTAAGCACACTTGGCACCAAGTGCAAGGACCCACCTAAGGATCCAGGTTGGAGACCCAGGCTCCCCACCTGCAGGGGAATCGCTTCACAGGAAGTGAAGCAGGTCTGCAGGGGTCTATCTTTCTCTTCCCCTCTCTGTCTTCCCTCCTCTCTCCATTTCTCTCTGTCCTATCCAACGACAACATCAATAACAACAATAACTACAACAATAAAAAAAAATCACAAAAAATTGCTCCCTGCAACTATTCAAGGTGGCTTCCTTACCCAAGATCACCAGTCCAAAAATGTTTTTCTCCTACTTTAATTTCTATTTTCACCACCGAGCTACAATCCATTAGACAAGTTTTGTATTCAAAAAACTAGATGAATTCTCTCTGAACGTAATTTTGTAGTGTTGTCAATGGGTCCTCTTCTGTTGACTCTCTTTTGAGAATAAGCATGCATTTTCTAGTCTTATATGGTCTTCTCTTTTATTTCCTTCATTTCACACTTCCTTCAGCAAATTTAGCAGTTCTCGAAGCAATATAAATGCCATTAATAAATAAATGTGGCTGTCTTTGGTTAAATGCCAGTTTCAGTACTTATCACTTCTATCTCCATAGCCTTACTTCTATTGTTTGTTCTGGCTAAAATTATCTCTCCAAGATCATCTTGGAGACTCATTTCAAGTTGCCACTGTTAAGAAAATTTCTCCAAATAGAAATGACAATTCTTTTCCATGTTACATCCATGGTAGTCTTTTTTTTCTCCTCCCACTTCTCCTGCTCCTCCCTCTTCTCCTCCTCCCCCTTCTCCTTCTCCTCCTCCTCCATTTCCTTCTTCTCTTCTTCCTCCTTCTTTTTCCTTTTCTTTTCTTTTATAACTGAAAATACTTAAACTCTCATCTCAGTAAATTTCAGTTACAGGAAGCATTATCAACTTCATTCATGTTATAAATTCAGTTCTCAAATTTTGTTTTCCATTTTCATTTTTGTTGGGGAGCTACTGGCTACAATATGGTTGTTGTAAGCAAGTCATCTATACCCCCAGCCTGTTTCTATCTTTCTCTAGTGGGGTATGGGCACATTAATACTCCATGACCTTGTTCACTCCCTCTCAAACCTTTCCCACCCCCTTTTGCCTTCCTCTGCCCCTTTCCAAACCATGTCAAGCCATTTCCATTTCCAACTTGCCATTTCCGGGTCCCATCTTAAAAAGCCTGGGCTCCCTGATCAGTAAAGAATCGAATTGCCTCGCCACCACGAGCTCTGTTCCTGGGTCATCTCTCTTGAGTCGCTGAGTGAGTAGCAGCCCAGGCTAGCTCCGGTCGAGTCGCGTTCTCTCCAACCCAGAGAATACGCATCAGAGAAGAGGCACCCCCACGCTAGCCCCACAACTATTCAGCTCAGGCTTATGTTGGTATCACTCACTAATGGATAGAAAGTGAAATGTTTCCCTGCTTCTCCAGGGATTTTGAACTTGAGGAATTCTGGCTTGCCACGCCAAATCTCTACCTCTGGGCTATCACTCTGGCTGGCTGGCTGGCTGACTGACTGGTCATTGCTGCTGCTTTTTCAGCTTTCTCTGACAGATGAGAGAAATCTATGAAGCTGGTTCTCACACCCTGGTGCTGGCCAATGTGCTTTCACACATGATCAACAAATTCAAGAAATCTTGAATAGTATATCACCTTTTACTTGATTCTGTCTGGACTTTCACTAGGAAAAAGAGCCCTTCAAAATTATTCTCAATGCAACACTCTAGAATATACTTAAAGTTTCAAGACAAATTTGGAGAGACTTAAAGTGGATTTGGTTTTAAGTTATACACAATATGATTATAAACTGGCGTCTAAAAGACCACTATACAACTTACATATGTATTTAAAACAATTGCAGCATTAAGTGCTTCTCTCCTCCTCCTCTATGGGTTTTGAACTCCAGATTGCCATGCCAAATCTACACCTGTGGGCTATCACTCTGGCTGACCACTGCTTCTCCTTCAAATTTCTCTTACAGATGAGAGAAATCTGTGAAGTTTGTACTCACTCACACCCTCGCCCTGGCCCTGGCTTTGGATCCTTTTCACAGCTAAGATAATTCCAGAAACCAGTGATTTCAAAACAGGCACATTCATAATTTAATCTCAATAAGTGCAAACTCTTCACCTTGCTCTTGGTCTGTTGCCTTAAGGCCTCACTCTCCATATTTAGTTTCTTTAACCTGTCTTCGAACTCTCAGAATATTCTTGTTATTGTTGACTATTAACGTTCCACTTGGAAAATTGATAAGTAATACTCTTTAATTCTAGGTTGAATATTAAATCCCTACAGTGATTCTAAGGAGAGAAAACCAGGGCAAATAGGAAATTCCTCCGGTCATCCTTACACACAGAAACATGTACACTCAACCAGGTGCACCACTGCCTGCCTGCTAGTTACAGAGGATTTTTTTAATTGATTTAATAATGATTAACAAGGCTGTAGGATAAGAGGGGTACAATTCCACACAATTCCTACCCCCAGAGTTCCTCATCCCATCCCCTCCATTGGAAGCTTTCCTGTTCTTTATCCCTCTGGGAACATGGACCCAGGATTATTATGAGGTGCAGAAAGTGGAAGGTCTGGCTTCTGTAATTGCTTCTCCACTAGACATGGGTTGATCCATACTCCCAGCCTGTTTATATCTTTTCCTAGTTGGGTAGGGCTCTGGAGAGGTGAGGTTCCAGGATACATTGCTGAGGTCATCTGCCCAGGGAAGTCAGGTTGCTGACATGATTGCATCTGCAACTTGGTGGCATTAAAATATAAAGCAGAACAAATTGTTTAATAATCAGGACCTAAAGGTAAGACTATAGCAGATGAGATTTGGGGTCTCCATTTTGTAAAAATCTGGTAAGTCTATTTTAAGTATATTCCAAAGAGCCCATGATTTTACTAATTTTTGCCTGAGCCCAACAGCTAACACGCAAGTGGGCTAAAGGTATTGTCTGGGGAGATGTAACAGAATCTTAAGTGGAATAACCTGCTGCATGTCTAGGCTATAGGGTTTAGTCTTTTGGGACCACTGTTTTAATTCCATTAAGTGTCAGGTATCAGAAATTTTAACATTAAATGGTACATGACTATATAGTAAAGATAATGACCTCCAGGCCAAACGTGGGAGGCATTTTTCAAATTTCTGGGTTTTTGGGCCAGGTGATGACATACCTGGTTCAGTACACATGTTACAATTCACAAGGACCGAGATCCAAAGCCCTGATCCTCATTCGCAGGGAAAATCTTCAGGATCAGTGAAACAGTACTGCAGGTGTCTGTCTCTCTGTCACTCCCTTTCTCCCCCTTCCTTCTCAATTTCTCTTGGTCTCTATCCAATAAACAAAAATAAGTAAATTTTTTATAAAGATTCAGGTTTTTCTAATCTTGGGATTTCCTTGCAATGACCAAATTTTTTGGCATGTGAAGCATTTACCTGGATCAGTTCACCACCCTTGTGACTCTGGGAACAAGAGAAACAGACAGGGACATTAGGTCCATGCTGTTTTGTTGTTGTTGTTGTTGTACTGTGAGCATTAAAAATTCTTTGTGATCTAGGAGTTTCGTGTCCTCTGTCTGTAACCAAGAAACTGGAGGGTAAACTTGTGAGTTTCAAAATAGTATAAGATTGTAGAACTTTCAGATTTTGACACCTATATCATCTTGTTCTTGATTTAATATAGCACTTATATAATGTTATCCTAGTTTGGGCAAATAATATCTGCCACAGACTGTAAACTCTTTGAGAACTGTGTATCAGAGAGCCTAAGCTAACTTTTGATATGGTAACAACCTCAACTACTAGAATACTCACCATTTTTTATCAGTGATCTCTAGGAATTTTTTTGTATTTGTCTACTTCCATAGTGTAATTACTCCTGTTTTGGTTACTTCTAAGTGACTATTGTGACATCACTTAGTAACAGAATTCGAAGAAGCTGAGTTCAGAGTTGAAGAAGAGGTTCAATGGTAGAGTACGTACCTTACATGAGCAAAGCCTTATGATCTATGTCCAGTACCACATGAAAGAAAAAGACAAGACAAGTGGAACTTCATAGATGGTGCAGCAGTCTCCCTCTCTCTCTCTCTCTCTCTCTCTCTATCTCTCCCTCTCTCTCTCTCTCCCTCCCTCCCTCCCTCCCTCCCCTCTCAACATAAAAT